>NC_057813.1:530144495-530308968 GCF_018294505.1 Triticum aestivum | reverse complement strand
AGGAGGTGGCCGAGGCCTCTCGGGCGCGCGCCACGCCTCGCCTCTGTCCTTCTGGCGAGGGAGGAAGACGACAGGGGAGGGGGTGGAGATGGGCTGGGCCGGCTGGGCCGGTTGGTGGCGCCAGGTAGGCTGCGGGTAAGTGGCCCAGGTAGGTTTCCTCTCTCTCCTGTTTTATTGTTCTGTTTGTTTTATTTTTATTTAATCTTTTGCCACTGTTTTGAATTTAAAATAATTCAAACAATGCCAAAAGCTCCTCTGAATATTTTTATTTTGCTATATGGACTTTTCCAAAAGCTCATAAAATATTTCAGGGGTATTTGAAATTATATTCTAGTTATATGAATATAATTCAAATTCAAATAGCTAATGATTTAAATTCAAAGTCCCAAAAATAAATCCTTAAAAATGTTCAATATTTTGGTTGGGACCAGAACCCTTACCAAAATTATCAAACATTTAAGAAGAGCATTTTGGAGCAATGAATGAGATTTTTAGAGTTTTTACCCTTCTTTTATTTAAGTTTTTGAGGCTTCCAAAATTCCTCAGTTCAGGTTTCAAAAATTTAAACATGATGCTCAGATGGAAGCAGGCATAGGACAGGCCAGAACTAGGGATGTGACAACTCACCCCCACTAAACAAGAATCTCGACCCGAGATTCAAGGGTAGGGTAAGACGAAGGGAAAACGCAAACTAGTATAATCTTCATGATCCAGGGTGCACTTCAAATGAATGTTGATTTGAATACCATCATTGTCTTGAAGTCCTGCTCTGAGAAATCCTGTCAACATGACATGGAGGGAAGAAGGAGACTCTAGAAGGGTCGATCTTCTCGAAGATCGAACAACTCACGGAATGAGACATAGGACCATCTCTCGGGTTGAGACACGAGATACACATCAAGAGGGGTGGAAAGAAACGGATGACGAAGGTTCACTAGGTAGACAACAATTTCACGCTTAAGAAGGTGGTAAACGATTGTCAACGTAGCGAGGAGTTGAGTTGCCATGATACCATAACGATACACCTTAGGGAAGGTGACTCGTAGAGATATCCCCTTAAGTGGCAAAAAGAATTACTTTTGATTCAGAGATCATTGAAACTCTTTAAACCAGCCTAAGGCAATTCTCGAGCGATCATTTGGAGGGGGTCGGTAGAATGGCATACTCAAACTTGGATGATGTGGATTACCTTGTTGAAGACAACGTAATGGATGAATTTGCTTATCACCGGAAATGGAAGAGACCCATGGTAGAATGACACATTGGCGGTGCAAGCTAGGAACAAAATGCAAATGCTGGGAATGATTCTGGTAACTGGGGAAGAACCCAACAATAGAGAGTGAATTCACTGTTTGAATAGGTCATAGCATTGCCGAGGAAACTGAGAGCAAACCCAGTTAGTGCCGATGATAACACCTAGCGCTTGTGGGTGCTCTCAAGAACTTGAGCATTTCCATATTCATCAAGGTTTTATCAACATCCGTGTCAAGGACCCGGTAACACAACTTACTACCATGATGAATGGTGATGGAGGATGCAGATGCAAAGGAAGATAACACTTTCTCAGATTTCACCTTAGCGAGGTCAAGGAAACAAAATCTGGATGATCG
Source organism: Triticum aestivum (assembly GCF_018294505.1). Taxonomy (NCBI): domain Eukaryota; kingdom Viridiplantae; phylum Streptophyta; class Magnoliopsida; order Poales; family Poaceae; genus Triticum; species Triticum aestivum. Next base: position 530,307,358 of record NC_057813.1, on the reverse strand, counting down.
ACCGAGAGAGATTTAGCACTCCGCTTCTAATGTTCTCCTTGACGTGTTAGTGTATCCCATTCATAGATATGGTTTGATAACTAGAACATCAAGTAAAAGGTCGGACATCGGGAACACAATAATCATAAGGCACAACTAGGAAGTAAATCCTACGAAGTCCTTATGGGAAGGTGGCCAACTGCTTCAATCAAGATACCACAATAATAGGTCCTTCGGCTGGGTGGTGCTGGCCACGACATCCACTTTACCGGTTATCGAGGGACAAATATTATAGTTCTTGGGAAATGTTCCAAACCATCATATCTGCCTGAGATTCAGATCTGGTTGGTGTCAGGATATTCCAGACTCATCGAGTCTAGGAAGAAAATGAAAGTTTGCAACACAAATCGACGAGATGACGTTGCGGGATTCTCGGGAGATGAACTACGATAGTAAGCTCCAAAACATGAGCTGGTTCTGCTACAAACATGTGAACACGTTGTCCCAGACAAGCATGACCACGAAGTAGTCTTATAATAAAACACTACCGAGTTCAGGAGGGGGAACCATCATTAATGACATCGAAGTCTCCACGCGTGGAAGTCCAAAGAGTTCACCTTGGACAGACTCCTTTATCTTTGAACAACTCAATCAGTGGCTTGGTGTGCTAGGATATACATATAGAATGGAGGTTGCAAATCTCCAGACCACAGAATACTTCGCACGTATGCATGACTGACTTGGGATGATTCCAAAGGAAACAACATTGACTTTCTCGAATCCACGGCGGCAACTTGCATCAAATGCACATGGACTGGAGGAAGTCACTTCTTACATCCGAACATTTGCTCCATGAGCTAGCATGAACAAATGCTTTCAAAAGTTTCCAACACTAGCTTAATGTTCAACAAAATCATGAAGGAGATAAGGATGTTGTCAATGGGCTCAACAACAATTCATCTAGGTTTCCTTTTAAAAGGAATTCCATAGTTAAGTGAACACGGTGATAGTATTGGTCAGACCAAAGATGTAATGGTGTATGCTCGAGGGATCAACCACGAATAAGACAACATTACGAGCATCGTTGGTACTGGTTTGACTTGACGATGGCCCACACTCAAATCAAAGGATTGATAAAACAATAGGTCCAGCAACTGATCACAGGGACCAATCGATGAAGATATCATCTTTCTTCAACACACACTACACAAGAATATCCCTTTGGAACGAACTAAGTCAGGCAAGCTTTTATCTTCCAACTCTCCAAGTTGTTGTCTAGCTTAACCAACTAGCTCAGGGATATCTAACACCGATTCTTGGAGAGAAGGTGGTTCACAAGAAACCAACTTGATCACGAGCTCAACATAACGGTCAGGTGACGACCTGGTAATACTTCCGAGAAGATCTTCGGAAATCACGAACCACCGATATGTTACTAAGCTCGAGAACAATCTTGCTTTTCAGGGCAAGATGATATGATCAAATGAGCGAGGACTTGACAAAATCCTAACTCATCAATCAAAGAGTGCACCAGGAAATAAGGACTAGGTAGCACGATCAATCTTAGAATGGTGATTCAATAACCAACATACTAAGAATAAGATTATTGTCCATTAACTACCAAGCAATGGGGTTGCTAGGAGTATTGAGTTCACACATCACAATTCATTTGTCGTATTCCGGTTGCATCAACACGAGGGCCGAGGAATGAACAGTGATGGCAAGAAGTATCACTGTACCAAGAGTTCATGGATGGTGTGCAATTCCTATAACAATCTCGATATAAAATATGTAATACTCCAAGGTAGAGGAGAACCAAAAGCTGGATTGGCATTTGATCTGCGGAATACAACTACTTTGACCCAATCCTAGATATGGAAGAGGTACTGGAGTTTGTTTCTCCTAGTCATTCCGGAATAGAATGGCTTGACAGACCACAAGAGTCATAGGCATCGATGAACGAACGCACGCATACTCTTGACTATCAATTGATAGACGAGGGTCAGAATGCAACTAAAGAGAACAACTCAAAGGAACATATAACTTTCTGAGTTGTGGATGCATAGATTAGTATGTCGAACCAAGTTCAACATATTTCTTCCGGATAACCCATGCAGAAAGGTAGAACAGGCAGAGTCACGATTTATGAATGGAGAACTCCTCAAGAGTACTCTAATTGTGATTTTTCGATCAGCGAGGAACATCTGCCATAAGCGGTTCATAGTATTTGGAAGAAAGGAATACCACGAACAACGAGGACTAATGCAAAGGTTACTAATAACCTAAAGGAACGAGCAAAACTATCAACATGAAGCAAGTAGGGTGAATCTCGGGTTCAAAACCCAGGGATAGAATACCTATTACTAAGTAGCATCACGGAATGCTTTCGAGAATGATGGCCAGAATCATCACACTGGGAACACAAATCATGGCTAAATTACTAGATGATCCCCTAAGACACCTAGGGTCATAATAATATCTCCAACATATATGTCAAGGTAACGAAGTACCTCAACTCACTGATTAGTGTGGTTAATCTGGCCCATGGGAACATTGAAACGGGAAGAAAGGATTTGCAATTGCATCAGACTACTTAGAAACCTGGGATGACTCGGACAGCATAACGGCTGTAAATGCTCAGAAAAGATTTGAGACATTCACAAAAATGGTGGCATAACCACTCAGAAGCACAATATCAAGGTTTCGAGATCAACAATTAACATACGGAAGTAGTAGGAACTGAACTGAGACTTAAATCCAACAATCTTATAAGTCCACTGATTAGTAACACGTGATCCTAATAGAAAGAAGAGATAGCCTAGTTCTTAATCCCCGTAGAAGAGAAGATGATGACTCAGATCAGAAGGCCATGAGGTATAAGGAGTAAAAAGAGCCTTACGTTCCATCCCACAATCAATTCCCTTATATAACTAAAGAATTTCTAGACTCAACTTCGACCAGTTTGGCTTGGTAATCCTACAGGCAGTCAAGCTCTGATACCAACGCTGTCAGGACCCCGACTCAATGCCACATCGATCTAGCATGTAACACCTCATATCACTTTGCGGCCTCACGCACGGTATTCCCACGGGTGTCGCCTTACCTTAGCCCGGGACCGTTTGCGCCTTTTGGCACACGTATATGACAGTGTCGCTAGCATCCATATGATAAGGAGCCCGGGCTGACATGGCTAGTCGTAAACCCAAAGTGGCACAGACTTACAGGGACAGGCATCCATGACCCAGCATCGAACGTGTCGGTCATCAGCGAGTGAATCCAGGCTGTAGCACTGGGCTAGCAGGACTCCGGTGAACCGGGCTGTAGCGGGCTAACAGGACTCCGGTATTCATCGCGTGACATTTCCCCGAAGGGACAGACACAGGAACGAAGAAGGACACATGCCGGCCAGCCTAAGTGTTCCGGAGCAGTAGCAAGCTACCATGGCTCGGTGGAAACACTAGGAGACATTTCCCGGTAAGAGAGGCTACTAAAGATAAACAACTAGATGGTCAGATCCCACACATACCAAGCATTTCAATAACATACACACAATATGCTCGATATGTGCAAATACAACATGGCATCACAACATGACTCTACGACTCAAGTATTTATTCAATAGGCTCCGAGGAGCGAGATATTACAAACAGGGTCTCACGACCCAACATTCAGAGCATACAAATCAAAGCACAAGCGGAAGCTATCATGTCTGAGTACAGACATCTATAAATGAAAAAGGCTGAGAAGCCTGACTATCTACCAAATCCTGCCGAGGGCACAAGATCGTAGCTGAGGTAACAAGCTAAACGTCGAAGACCACGCGGAAATACTAGTGAGACTGAAGTCTCTCTGCAAAAACATAAAATAGGCAAACGTGAGTACAAATGTACCCAGCAAGACTTACATCAGAACTATCTATATATGCATCATTATCAACAAAGGGATGGTGGGGTTTAACTGCAGCAAGCCAGCTTTGACTCGGTGGCTATCCTGAACTACGACTGCAAGTAACTCTTTTGAGGTGGCGCACACGAGTCCACATATTCACCATATCAATACACCACTATGGATCCGCTCCCGTCTCCCTACGAGAACGCCATCCATAGCACTCACGCTTATCTTGCGTATTTTAGGGTATCCACTTTCCACTTGTCTATGAACTGATATAAGCAACCCAGAAGTCCTTTTCCGTGGACACGGCTATTCGAATAGATGATGTTAACCCTGCAGGGGTGTACTTCTTCACACACGCTCTCACCACTTACCGCCGTTTACACGACATGTACTCGGCAACCTTCAAGCGGAAGCCCAACGTGGGTGTCGGCCACGGCCTGCCTAAACACTCAAGTCTCTAGTCCAGGTTTATCGCCTATTCGGGTTCCATCCATGAGGAGATCCGGCCGGAGTTTCGCTCACAGCCCCAAACGATGTGAACAGGGTTCCCGAGACACCAAACGGGCGCCCGGTACACCGTGCCACGTGCCTACCGCATCACAGCCCACCCCTACGGTCAGCGCTGCCCACGGCCTCCAGCATACTACAAACACCAGAAACTACTTGCAACTCCTGGACAGAGGACAAGGGTGATCAAGAAGCCGAGAGGGTCCATTGGTTTCGGGCCCAATGCGTGGTAGTAGCTGAATCATGGATCACAAACACAGAACTCAGTTCCTGAGGACGGCTGCAATGAGACAACCCACCATGTACTCCTACATGGCCTCTCACCGCTACCTTTACCAAATCGTGTTCACACACTTAGCTCACACACAGTAGGACATGTTCACACGCCTCTGATTCATCCCCGATGAATCAGACCTGACTCAACTCTAAGCAGTAGCAGGCATGACAAACAAGCATGAATGAGTAGGCACATCAGGGCTCAAACAACTCCTACTCATGCTAGTGGGTTTCATCTATTTACTGTGGCAATGACAGGTCATGCAGAGGATAAAGGGGTTCAGCTACCGCAGCAAGTAACAGATGAATCGATGTTGTCCTAATGCAGTAAAAGAGAGCAGGAGCGAGAGAGTGGGATTGTATCGGAATGAACAAGGGGGTTTTGCTTGCCTGGCACTTCTGAAGATAACATTGAGTCTTCATCAGTGTCAACGATCACATCATCGGTATCGCGTCTATCGAGAGGGGACAAATACCGGCAACACAGAAAGGAACACAATCAATGCAATGCACAATATGATGCATGCTCATGACATGGCAATATGAATGTGTTTTGAGCTAATGCAACTAGCAACAGATTAAATGAAGTTGGTTTGAATATAATATTCAAATTCAAACTCCATATGTGATTATTCAAATGCCATTTAATTGATTTGTGCTAAACAGCAGCTATAAGTTGTTCTGACATGCATGAAAATGGTACAGATGGATTCCTTGAATTTTTCTGATAATTTTTCATATATAATTATTTAATTTGGAGTTACGGTTAATTTCTATGAATTTTAGAAGTTTTAGGCATTTTCTGGAATTTCCTGAATAATATTAAATCCAGAAATGATTATGGCGTCAGCACCACGTCACAGTGACGTCAGCAGGGTCAACTGGGCGCCCCAGGTCAAACCTGACGTGGGGGCCACACGTCAGTGACACAGGAGCTAATCCCGGTCAAACCCAGCGCTGACTGGGGTTTGACCAGGGGTGGGGCCCACTGTCAGTGGCTGTGGGTTTAATTAGTGGGGCCATTAACACTAATTAAGCGTGCCCCGTCGGCAGTCGCCGGAGTATCGCCGGCGGCGACCATTCCGCACGGCGGCGCGGCTCGGATTTGAGCTAGGGGCGATGGTTTGGCGCGCGGTTTGGCTCATTAGAACGTCCGCGACGCGGCGCGTCCAGCGGTGGCTGTGGCCGCGGCTGGGGTGACCGGTAGCGGCAACTACGGCGAGAGAGGCGGCGACCGGAGCTCGGGCATCGCCTAAGACGATGCTATGGTGCGGCTACGGACGAACCGATGGGAGTTTTCGGCTCCTGGGAACATCTCGAGCCCGAGGGCGTGCTCAGACGCGAGCTAAGACACCTGTGGCCACGGCGGTGCCATGGCCGGCGGCGAGGAGCGCTCGGCAAGGTGGTTAGGGCGGCTAGAGTACGGGAACGAGCGCGAGGAGGAGGGGGAATGGAAGAGTAGCTCACAGCGGATCTGGTGGAGGCAACGGCGAGGCCGGGGAGGGGCTGGAGCTCGCGAATCCTCGAAAGTTCGCCGGCGGCCGAAGGTTGGGGGCGAGCTTGAGGGCGACGCTGCAGGGCTTCCGGAGGGCCGTGGATCGGTGGGGAGGAAGAGGGGGTCGGGGCGGAGCTTCCTGGGGCGTCGGTGAGGCGTGGGGTGGCCGGTAGCCACGGTGGCTCTCGTCGGTGGCGGCGGCTCCGTTCGGGTGAGGAGAACAGAGGAGGGGGAGAGTGTTCCGGGGAGAGGATGAGGACGCGGGAGAGTGAGGAAGAGAGGCAGGGAGGTGCGTGGCGTCTCCGGGCGTCGAGGAGGAAGCAGGAGGTGGCCGAGGCCTCTCGGGCGCGCGCCACGCCTCGCCTCTGTCCTTCTGGCGAGGGAGGAAGACGACAGGGGAGGGGGTGGAGATGGGCTGGGCCGGCTGGGCCGGTTGGTGGCGCCAGGTAGGCTGCGGGTAAGTGGCCCAGGTAGGTTTCCTCTCTCTCCTGTTTTATTGTTCTGTTTGTTTTATTTTTATTTAATCTTTTGCCACTGTTTTGAATTTAAAATAATTCAAACAATGCCAAAAGCTCCTCTGAATATTTTTATTTTGCTATATGGACTTTTCCAAAAGCTCATAAAATATTTCAGGGGTATTTGAAATTATATTCTAGTTATATGAATATAATTCAAATTCAAATAGCTAATGATTTAAATTCAAAGTCCCAAAATAATTCCTTAAAAATATTCCAGAATTTTGGTTTGATATATAACTCTTGCCAAAATTCACAAAACTATTTTAGGGCATTTTGGATTCACAGAATGCAATTTAAAGGGTGCTTGCCCTTCTTTAATTAGGGTTTTGAGGCTTCTGAATTCCTCAGTTCAAATTTCATTTGAATTTAAACATGATGCAGCAACCAAGCTAGTCCATGGCCAGGGTAGAGCTAGGGATGTGACAGCCGGGTTCAGCTTGATCTGGTGATATCCTGAATATGCGTCCAGGAAACTCAACAGCTCGCATCCGGCTGTGGAGTCTATCACCTGATCGATTCCGGCAGAGCAAATGGGTCCTTGGGGCAAGCTTTATTGAGGCTCGTGTAATCAATGCACATTCACCACTGCTTGTTCTTCTTCAGCACCAATACTGGGTTTTGCCAGCCACTCTGGAAAAAACACTTCCATGATGAAGCCGGCTGCTAGGATCCGGGCTATTTCTTCTCCAACAACTCTTCTTTTTTCTTCTGACAGGCGGCACAAGGGCTGCCTGACGGGCTTCATATCAGATCGGACGTGTAATTTGTGCTCGGCGAATTCTGTTGGGACACCAGGCATGTCCTTGGGGGACCATGCGAAGATGTCGCGATTCTCACAGAGGAAATCGACGAGCTCGCCTTCCTATTTGCTATCAAGGCCTGTGCCCATGACAGCGTACCTCTCCGGGTGCTCCGGGTCCAACGGTATCTTCTTTGTTTCTTTGGCTGGCTTGAATGATCCTTCTGCTTCCAACTCCTTGGGGTCGGGCGATAACTCGGGCTGCTTGCCGGCCATTGCCATGCCCGATCAAGAAGCCGTTTCTCAGCCGCGATCACCAAGGACTCGGCCAGCCGACTGCTGTCGGCCGCGCAAGCGGACGACTTCCTGTAGTCGCCGGACACGGTTAGGATTCCCTTGGAACTCGGCATCTTCATCTTGAGGTAGGCGTAGTGGGGGACCGCCATGAACTTGGCCAAGGCGGGTCGGCCAAGCAATGCATGATATGGGCTTTCAAGGTCCACCACCTCAAACCAAATTGGCTCTCGGCGGAAATGATCCTTGTCTCCGAAGAGGACATCTATCAGGATCTTGCCGATTGGTGAGCAGGAAAGGCCAGGGATGATTCCGTGGAACACAGTCCGGCTGCTCTGAAGCTGTCTTCGCTTGATTCCTAATTTCTCCATTGTATCCTTGTACAGGATGTTGATACTGCTGCCTCCGTCTATAAGTACTCGCGAGAAGCGAGCGGCCCGCCTATCTATGGCGAGTGTGGCGCCTAAGACCAAGGCGTAGGAGCCTAGACTCGGCATCACCTCTGGGTGATCAGCTCTGCTCCAACTGATAGGCTTTTCGGACCAATGCATGAACTCTGGAGTACTTGATGCAACCGCATTCACTTCTTGCTGCTGTTGGCGCCTGCTGCGTCGGTCATCCGCTACACTGGTGAACACCACATAGGCTCCGTGCTCATCCGAGAACTCGTCTTGTATCGCGCCGACTAGCCTGACGGCCGGCTGCTGGGGCGGCAGCGGAGGAGGCGGCCCAGCAGGAGGGGGAGGGAGCAGGCCGTCCCCCTTGGCGATTATGGTCAGCCAGTGGCATTTCCTGGTGGTGTGGTTTGACGGCTTCGCGCCGTTGTGGAACTTGCAGGGACCGTCTAGAGTCTGCTCGTAGGAGAAAGTCGGCAGCCAGTTGGACTTGCCGCCCTTCTATCGCTTCGCCGAAGGCGGTCCCTCCAACTGTTGGTCCTCTGCCGTTGCCACTTGCCGACTGCTGGAAGTCGGCTGCGGGGCTTTGCACTTCTGGTCATTCTGCTGTTGTTGCCAACTGGTGTCTCCAGCCGGAGTTCTTGGAGCCTGAGGGGCGACTTTGCTAGTTGTGCTGACCCGAATCTCCGCCTTCATGGAGGAGTCGGCCGTGGCGTACTTGTCCGCTGTGATCAGCAGATCATCGAGGGTCTCCGGCTCGTCGCAGAGGAGCTTGTGCTTGAGGAGGGTGCCTTCTCTGCACCCGGCAGTAAAGTACTCGATGGCCTGCACCTCGTGCATGCCCTCGAAGGAGTTCCGGAGTTTGCCCCAGCGCGTGAGGTAGTCGCGAGTAGACTCGTCAGGGCCTTGCACGCACAAGGAGAGTTGGCGTGGCTTGGGAGGTCGCTTGTACGTGCTCGTGAAGTTGCGGATGAAAGCCTCGGTGAAATCGACCCAGCTGTAGATGTTGTGAGGCTTCAGACTGTTCAACCACGTCCGGGCCGAGCCCTGGAGCATGAGCGGGGCGTATCTTACGGCAACACGCTTGTTGCTGTTCGCTATGTTGATGGCTGTGGAGTAGTCGATCAGCCAGTCTTCCGGCTTCATGGTGCCGGTATATTTGGGCGTGTCTCGGGGGAGCGTGAACCCTTTGGGGAAGGGCTCATCTTGGATGCGGGGTCCAAAGCAGGGGGGACCCAACTCGTCTTCTTCTTCTAGCGCCAGGGATCGGTGGAGTCGGTCGATCCGGTGGCGGGTGTCGTTCTCTCCGACTCCCTCTCGGCGGCCGAGGCGGTCGCCGAGAGTCGGATGTTCCACGGGCGGTAGGGAGACTCGCCTTTCTCTGCGAGGAGGGGGAGGCAGGTAGTCATCCCGCCGTTCCACCGCTTTGGGGCGGCCATCTTGCTCGCGCTCGATGGTGATGTGAGTCCGACTGTGGCTGACAGCCGGCTCCTTGTCCTTCTCCCTACGGGCCCCGCCAGTCGGCGTCCGGGACGTCGCACCTTGGTCTCGGCGAGGCGGTCGGTCGTCGTTTTGGCGCTGCGGCGCCTCGGTGCGGCAGCCGGCATCATTCTGCGCGGCAGCCGCGTCGAGGAGCTGCTGAACTTGCTCCGTCATTATGCGGCGCTCTTCGCCTTCGAAGTTGTCGAGCTCGTCTGCCGCCGCCTGGGCGGCACGGATATTCTCTGCGGGCGTGGCATACACAGGGCGATCAGCCCCGAAGAAGTTGGCGATTGCCGTGCCGCGCTGTCGGACCGCGCCTAGGCGGATGGCCCGTTTGGAGCCGGAAAGCCGCCTACGGCGCAATCCATCTCGCGTTGGTAAACTTCTGACAAGCGCCTCATGCTTGCCAGCTTCTTCGCACCCTCGATGAGCTGAAGGCGGAGCGCCTCCAGCGTCTCGGCGTCGGCGTCTTCCGGAATCGGCGCTGCAAGGCCTCGCAGGGCCGCGTCAAGCGGGTCGTGCGCTCCTTCACTGGAGCGCTCGCCGTGGTCGAGGACGAGGACCTCAGTAACGGTGCTTCCGCCGCTCCCCCCGTAAGAGAGCGGCTCGTCGTAGACCACCACGTTGGTGGGGAACGCGTCGAGCGACGCGGTGTCGGAGTCGACCAGCATCGGGTCGGTGGATCCTATGGACTCCAGGTCCGCGGCAGGCTCGCCGGCGATGTCGAGTTGGTCGAGGAGGCCCGCGAGGAGGCTCTCGGGGCCACTCGTGCCTGCGCCGGACGCAGGCTCATCAGAGAGGCGAACCTCGCCGATAAGATCGGTGAGGCAGCTGGCCACACAGGCGATCTCAACGCCGTGCAGCGCGTCGACACAGACGCCATCCGGCGTGCCGGGCTGGCTGTGCTCGCTGGGGAGCAACAGGGTTCCCTTCCAGAGCAGATCTCCGGACGACGGTACACCTCGCCCCACGGTGGGCGCCAAATGTCGGGGGTTGGATACGACATATGCCAAAGGATGGCTTATCATGGTGGGAGCGAGTAGAACGTCGCCGGTGCCTGGAAGCGGGATGAGGCAAAGACATGCACGCCAGCGGAACTTACCCAGCTTCAGGGCTCTCCTAAGAGATAACACCCCTACTACTGCTCTGCGGGGTCTCCGCATGATCACTAAGGCAAAGTGACTACAATGGTGCTCCTGGAGCTGTTTCGGGAGGCAGGAGAGGGCAAGGCTAGCTCTCTCCTCCCTGTGCTATTTGGTCTATCTCTATCTAGGTCTGAACCCTTTTCATGGGTGCCCCGGGGGGTTTATATAGGCCTACCCCCCGGGGGTACAATAGTAATCCGGCTGGGCGCGGGTCCCAGCCGTCTGTCTCTCAGGCCGCCGTCCTCCCTGCCGGCTTCTGGGGCCCGCCAACTGGCGGGTCCCGCGGACAGGCTTGATACTGTTGCGGCACTCCTGATGACGCAGGCTCGGTCATTGGGTCGTGGCAACAGTGCCGCCATCTATCGGGCGATCACTGTCGCCATTCCCCATCCTATCTGGTTAATGGCTCGTGGGGCCCTGGGGAGGAGTCGGCCGACTCCAGGGAGGCCGACTCCCACAAGTCCGTCTTCGGGGCGCTCAGGCCGCCTTCGGCCCACCCACTAACAGGCGGCCCCGTCGCCTTCGGGTCGTACAGGCCGGCGTCGTGGGCACAGCGTGCTGCGCACTGTGGCTGAGGTCAGGGCAGGCATGGCAACAGTGCCGCGCCTCGCCGAAGATCTTCCAGCGATACGGCTCACTGTAGCCATGCCGGCGCTTGGTAAGCAGGGGGGAACGGCCACGCCATGACCGTACCCCGCATCGTACTTCGAGATGAGGGAGGAGTCATGGGCCGACTTTCCATAGTCGACCTCTCTGGAGGTCGCCTAGCTCGGAGTCGGCTTATCTCGGAGTCGCCGTCTGGGACTCGGCTTGTCTTGGAGTCGCTCCTGGGACTCGGCTTGAGGGGCGCGGCCTGCCCCGATGTCTTGAAATGTCCTGGGACTCGGGTTAGCCTACCCGTGGCCCATTACTCCAACTCTCGTTTACAAGATTTTTATAACAACGCGTGTTATTGCTTAGAGTTGATATGACAACAATAGTAGTAAGTGCTATGGTAGAATATGAGTAGGTGATGTCATAGATGTTTTCCTCTCATTGTTACATGATGTTTGAACCATGACATGTTGCTAGAATATGAAAGCCATTGGCTTATTTTTTTTAACTTGGGGTATGATTATGACCACGACATTGCAATTCCCTGTCTATGATATGTGTCACTATTATAATAATCTGAATTCCACACATACTCTGAACGTGATTGTTTATTTTTGTCCTTTTGGTCTCCAATTTGAATTGTTGCAGCAGACGCAAATGCGCTGGCCTTCATGATTCCAGGACCTGGAATCATACCAGCCGATGGGTGGTGGTTTATCGCTCGTTCAGCTGACGGCGGTGATTTGATGCTCATTCGCACGTACCAAATTGACCAAAACATTACATCAAACCACATGCAGTACAATGCCTGGGGCGTTCGTGACATTGATGGCTATGGCTGCTTCGTGTTCGAGAAAGATCCCAGCTCCGTTGGGCCAGGCGTATTCAACTGGAGGCGGGTTTACAGCCTCGGCAACCACTCCTTGTTCCTCGGGCTCAATTATCCGATCATCCAACCAATCATCGATCATATCACCGGCGATATCTAGACTGAGCCATGTATTCTGCTACTGTAGCACGACCCTCTTTTGTTGGATATTATGTACTGTTGTTAGTTTGAAGCACTCCTCTGGTTTGAAGGATAGATTTAGATACCTTCCTGGGATCAAGTGCATCCTAACTCACCTGCGTAGGATGTACTGATAATGATGATGGAGATGCTATGAAGAAGCCATATATATATATATATATATATATATATATATATATATATATCAGTTAGGCTTCAAGTGCGTACTTGTTAGTTAAACCTATGTATAAATTGTGACACTAAATACGACTAGTAAGTAGTACAGTAGCAGTACTAGTATACGTCGGTCAAATTATTCATCATGTCCACACATTGAGTTGACGTGACAACACGCTGCGCGTGAGGTGACACAAGAATCCCGGCGGCGTGTTCGGGTATTCTGGACTTCAGATTTGGAGTACCACTTATCTATCAAAATCTTTCATCATTCACTTAAAACAGTCGATTGATCATACATTGAGTACCATATAACTAGAATTACCGATGCAAGTCGAAGCAGGATTGGCCGGTGCTGCCGGCTGGCATCAAGTTCGATCCCATGGATCAGGAGCTAATCGAGCACCTTGAGGCCAACGTGAGTGCTAACAGCGCGAGATTTCAGTCTCTCATCAATTTGTTCATACCAACCATCGACAGCGAGCACAGCATATGCTACACCCAACCTGAGAAACTTCCAGGTAAGACACCGATCGGCCGTCTACTTGCACAAACATATTCCTTTGTTTATAGCTCTATTTTTCTTTTTAGACGCAGACCTGGTGAAGCAATTACAATTTGACAGTTAATAAAAAGTGAAACAAGTGACTGCAACATGCCAAAGATGTTATGAAAATGCCAACTACGTACACTAAAACCTGTATTCCACAATACTGCAGGTATCACACTGAGTGGCCTAAGGAAACAATTTTTCCAGCGCAATTCCAGGGCATTCAAAAGGGGCACGTGAACGCGTCGCAAGATACAGTCGGAGTGTGGCATGCATGCGATGTGGCACAAGACCGGCAATACCTTGCCGGTGATGGTCAATGGCCGGCACACGGGCAGCAAAAAAGGTTCTGGTGCTGCACACCAACAAGAACTTCGACCAGCAGAGGACCAACTGGGTGATGCACTAGTACCACCTCGGGGACCTAGAGCAAGAGAAGGAGCGGTAACTAGTCCTCTGCAAGATTTTCTACCAGACGAACACTAGGGCCAGGAGTAAAAAGATTATAAGTTAGTTAGGTATTGGTAGTTGTACTACCTTCTCGTCCGCAAGTTGGTATTGTTGTTAATGATCTTTTGGTATGAACTTGCATTTGCTTCCAACCATCATGCCGAGGGTCGGCGTGGATATAAAGCTGAATCATTTGTTTAAAAACGAATTTTCAGGCACCTGATTTTTATTTGATGGGTAACATAAGCACCCGCCGTTCGAATTCCCAGTTCTCCAATTTTTTCGAAACAAGTGCATGCCCTTATTATCACGATAAAAAAACAATATCCGTGCTGCATCCCAGTTATCAGTCTGTACTTGCAGAATTCTCTCGTTTATTGAGCACGTATATTGTTTTTTCAGGTCGAGCAAGTTTCAACTGGGTTGTAGACTGCCCAGGGTTGGTTTTGTTTTTAACAGGCCCAGCCCATGACGACAACGGGGCACAAAGATCCAGCAGGTATCTACTGGCCTCTGGCCTGCCAGCGTTAGTTATATTTTGTCTTACAACATCCATGGGCAGTTTTTTTTACTGCATCAAACACACAGCCCAGTTCTATTTTCCTCTTGAAACGCATGTCCTACATCCGTTTTCTAATATCTACCTATAGTTTTACTAGTTCATATACACGTATCATTATATTGAAAACACATGAAATTCCCTTTTCATATTTACATCCTTATTTTTGTTGTTTTTTCCCACCCAGCGCTGATTTTTTTACCACTAGTTTTCCCTTAAACCAACTCAATTGTCCCACGTCTTATTTGCTCACAAAAACAAAACAATTTTTTTGGCAAATCAATAAGTTCTTAAAAAAATGTTTATCATTTCGGGATTACAACAGTTTGGACTCCACCGAAATATGCAAAATAAGGTTGAACTTTACCGTGGTCCTGGGCAGAAAATGGGCTGTAACAAATTACTTAAGAATTAGCAAATGGGCTACAAATTATAAAAAATAGCAAATGGGCTTTATGTTGTCTGCCACATATTTGGAGGCTCACTTGTGGGCCTACCAAGTTCATGCGTACACAAGGTTTCGCAAAAAAGAAACTTAGTCAACAATCGACTCTACCAGTGTCAGACCATTAGATGTCAATCTAACGGCAATCGTGCTTCTTCAGTCTCTCATCTTCCTGCCCCAGCCGCCCAAACCAGCGCCGTCGGAACCGCCTGCTCCCGCCTCCCGTGGCCGGCAGTGCTGCCGGGCAGGCCTCACGGCCCCATCATACTCGCATCACTGGCCTGTCTATCCCTCTACTCACCCACACCTCCTATTATTTTCTGGTGACGGCAGCCGAACCAGTCAACCCTCGTACTCTCCACCGCGTGGGCATCCACTGCTGTGTCTTCCCCGGCTCCGTGTCGTTCCCTTCGAAGGCCTTGCCATCGTCCACCCCCTGGTGCTCTCGGCGCGGCGTGGTCGATGATGTCCATCCAACGGCCATGGTGCTTCTTCAACCTCTGGTCTTCTTGCCCCAGCCGCCCAAAGCAGCGCCGGTCATGCCGCATGCTCTTGCCTCCCATGGCCGGGTGTGCTGCCGCGGAGGCATCACCGTCCCCATACTACTCCCACCGCTGGCCAGGCCATCCCTCCACTCACCCACTCCCCCTATTATTCTGCAGCGACGACAGCCTCACACCGCAGCCGAACCAGTGAACCCTCGTGCTCCTCTCCGTGTGGGCATCCACTGCTGCGTCTTCCCCGGCTCCGCGTCGTCCCCTTCCTAGGCCTCTCCGTCGTCCACTGCCGTGGTACTCTCGGCGTGGCATGGTCAATGTGGTCAACGACCGACTTCTATCGGAAGAGTATTATACGTGGAGAGGCTGACAGCTGGGTCCAAGGCCACTGCCCAATTTTTTTGTGATTTGCCAAGTAAGTCGCTTTGTCAGGCCTGTTGGGCTGCAAATCTTTCAAGACGAGGAGAGCTTCATTCAGCTGGCCGAGAAAATGGCCTATCAGTAATGAGAAATGGGCTGTACATTTTTAAAACACATCAAACCGACAATTAGTTTCAAATATCTTTTTTTCATTTCGAGATTTTAAATTACATTAATTTTTATGCATGGAGAATTTGTTGGATTTTATATTGATATACATTTATTTTTAAAATCAGTTTGAATGTGAGTCGAAATTTCAGGATTAAAAAGAGTTCGGACCGCACCGAAATATGCAAAATTTCGTATAATTTTTTAACCGTGGCCACAGTATGGGATGTAATGCTAACAAAAAGAATATGGGCTCCAAAAAAACCTTAAGAATTAGCAAATGGGCTGTAAATTATTAGAAATAATGGCAGATTGGCTGTATGCTGTTTTCTTCCCTAAAAAAAGGTTGACGCACAAGCAGTGACTGTTGGATGTCCATCGAACGGCTGTCGTGCTTCTTCAATCTCTGCTCTTCCTGCTCCAGCCGCTCAAACAAGCGCCGGCGGGACTACCTGCTCCCTCCTCCCCGTGGCCGGCTGTGCTGTCGCGCAGGCCTCACCGCCCCACCGTACTCCCATCGCTGGCCTAGCCATCCCTCTACTCACCCACACCTGCTGTTATTCTCCAACGACGGGATACGAACCAGTAAACCCTCGTACAATCGTACTCCCCTCCGCGTGGGAAACAACTGCCGAGTCTTCCCTGCCTCCGTGTCGTTCCCTTCCTAGGCCTCGCTGTCGTCCACCGCCCTGGTGCTCTCGGCGCGGCCTAGTCAACGTGGCCAACGGCCAATATGCATCTGAAGTGGACTGTACGTGGAGAGGCCGACAGCTGGGTCCACAGCCACACGCAAGGAAATGCCTCCTTATTACACGCAAAATATTCCTCCACCTGACATCAGGGACCCACCGAAAGAGCCTCTGTATTTCGCGAAAAAAAACGTTACCGCCGCTAATAGCTCGGACCCACCAGCTATATCTTCGCATGCAAGGAAGCAAAAAAAATGAATACTCCCCCTATTAGCTGGGACCCAGTATAGTGGCAGGCTGACTTGTGGGCCTACTAAGTTGATGGGGACAGAGGGCTTTGTCAACTTAGTTAATATGAACGACTCTAGCTCTAGTGACCGTACGATGTCCATCCAACGGCCGTAGTGCTTCTTCAACCTCTGGTCTTCGTGCTCCAGCCGCCCAAAGCAGCGCCGGTCGTGCCGTGTGCTCCTGCCTCCCCTGGCCCGCTGTGATGCCTCGGAGGCCTCACCGCCCCTACTACTCCTACCGCTGGCCAGGCCATCCCTCTACTCACCCACACCCCCTGTTATTCTGCGGCGACGACAGCCTCACCCTCGTACTCCTCTTCGCGTGGGCATCCACTGCTGTGTCTTCCCCTGCTCCGTGTCGTCCCCTTCCTAGGCCTCGCCGTCGTCCACCGCCATGGTGCTCTCGGTGCGGTGTGGTCAATGTGGTCAACGACCGACTTCCATTGGAAGAGTACTGTGCATGGAGAGGCTGACAGCTGGGCCCACAGCGGCCGCATGGAAGTGCCTCCTTATTACGCGCAAAATAATTATTCCTCCACCTGACAGCAGGGACCCAACGGACGGGCCACCAGTATTTCATGAAAAAAACATTTCGCCCCTGACTGCTGGGACTCACCAGCTACAGCTTCGCACGCAAGGAAGTGCGTCCGTGCAAAAAAAAACCCCAAACGATTCGCCCCCTGATTGCTGGGACCCACCAGCTACATCTTCGCAGGCAAGGAAGTGCCTGACAGCCGGGACCCACCTAGTCGAAGCGTACGTAGCATTGTCATTCTAGTCGCGAAAGTGTACGTACATACTTGTCGATGTAGAGGCACGCACGTGTCGTAGTAGAGGCACGCACGTGTCGATGTAGAGGCGCACACGTAGCATGCACACGTACGTACAATGGCGAGGGTGCAAGAAAGAAAATATGGCCACGTACGTACATACGGGCAGGGTCTCGAACGCCTACTCGTGCATACGTACGTCGTCGTGTTCGTGGGGAGCCAACCGGCTGGGTCGGAATGGAATGTGTGGTCGTGTTCATCGGGAGGGCTTGGACGGAAGAGGCGATGGAAACGAGGCCTAGCGTACCGCACAACGGAGGAAACGGACCTCCTATGTTCGGAACGAAGTCCTGTTGATCGGGAGGGGTGTGGCGTACCGCAAAACGGAGGAAACAGACCTCCTACAGTCGAAATGGGGGTCCTGTTGATCGGGAGGGGTGTGGCATACCGCAAAACGGAGGAAATGGACCTCCTACGGTCGAAACGGGGGTCCTGTTGATCGGGAGGGGTGTGGCGTACTGCAAAATGGACGAAACGGACATGTGTTGGAGCGCTATGGTTGACACGGGGGTCCTGTTCATCGGGAGGGGTGTGGCATACGGCAAAACGGACGAAACAGACTTGTGTTGGAGCGCTACGGTCGAAACGGGGGGGGGGGGGGGGGGGGAGGGGTGTGGCGTACTGCAAAATGGGACTCCACGGGATACTGTTCATCTCCACCGTCGACCTCCTCCAGCCTCCACGGGCTACCGTCGACCTCCTCCAGCCTCCACGGGCTCCTGTTCATCCAGCCTCCACCGCGCGCTACTCCACCGGCTACTGTTCAACCACCCCTCCACCGTCTACTGTTCATCCATCCCTCCACACCACGGGGTCCTATTCAACCACCCCTCCACGGCCACCCCTCCACCATCTACTGTTCATCCAGCCCTCCACACCACGGGGTCCTGCTCATCCAAAGGCAACGCCACCACTCACTATTCATCCACCCCCCCCCCCCCCGCAATGCTCACTGTTCATCCAATTGATCGGCTTCAGTTAGCAGCAGTAGTGAAGGAATCGCTCCATCGGGTTCATTAACAGTCATCGATCGATCGCTCGGGTTCAGTAACGTGTAGCCTGCAGTGCAATCGCTCGGGTTCAGTTAGAGCCCAACGCCTCGCTCGGGTTTAGTTAGAGCCAACGCCTCGCACACATGCACGTACGTGTACGAGAGAAACGCGCATCGCTCGGCCCCCGACCTCCCACCATAACCGGCAACTCCCCGTAATTTTCCTCCCCCTCGCTTCTACCATGGTTTTTTCCGTCATGGACGGCCCAAAGAATGTCATGCAGCTGCGTCTTCGGCCCGCCCAGGACGAAAAGCCCATTTTCTATCATGATTTTTTGTCATAGAAGTAGGAGCCCACCACATCTATGATGATATCGGGTTTTGTCACAATTATCGTCATAGAAGTGTCATATGTATGACAGAAAAAATTTCGTTCGGCCCAAAATGTCACGGATGTGTCTTTTTTTTGTAGTGCATGTATTGCTATGGGCGTGTTTGGTTGCCATTGTTAACAGTTCCTGCATCACATACACTTCTCAACCTAGCCTGGTTGAGCAAAAATAGGCCCTAATACGCCATCTGCATGTTGTTTGGTTGACTGCATCTAGTGTCCCTACATTAGGTAATACGCAAGTGCACTTTGTTTGGTTGCCTGCATTGGCCCAAGCGGCACATGAACACGGCGTTTGGTTGCATACGGCGTACATGGTGTGCTTACCTTGTACCCTAGTTGGTGAACTTACCCATAATGATCACACTTAGCACACCGATGCCACCACACATCAATGGCGATGAACTGGGCGAAGATGATGAAGTTCTTCAGCTTCAGCCCAAATTGACGATCCACCTTAGCACCTTCCACTTTGACACCTCCAACTTTGGCACTGTCAACACTTCTACCTCCATGCTTTCGCACCCACTCGGAGTAAGCTTGTTCTGCTGCCTGCCTAGTCTTGAACCCTCTATGGCTGCTGTTGCTATACGATGCCACTTGTGCACTGACTTCTTCCCATGAACTATAAACCCCTAGACCTTACCGATGAACACGACATACCACTTGCCCTAGCAATGCACAAGAGCAAGACTTGAAGCAGCAAATCAATGGAGCACAGAAGTAGCAAGCAAAGTAGCACACAAACAACAATGGATCAGAAGAGAAGAAGTAAAGCACACATGATCATACGGCATAGCAAGTTCTACCTATCACTACCTTGGTGTAAACCTACCACCACATCCAAAAGAGGGTGTCGTCCTACCACCGCAAGTTCACCATCAGCATGAGGGGTTAGTATATACCACCTCACCAAAATATATAGACCATCAAATAGGTTTTCAGCCGTAGCTACATAAAGTGTATGTCATCATCGTCATCATCATCATCATCGCCAGCACCGCCATCGCCGTTCGGGATCATGCATGCTCACAGGCAGCACTATTCTAGTAGTAGTGCTTGCCCAGCTAACTCCTGAGCCACAGCACCCCGTGAGCATCTGCCATGGCAACAAACCCAACATCATGGGCCTTGTTGTCAAGCAGGTGGCTGAGAGGTGCCATGAGAGCCTCGTCGCTGAAGCCAGCCTGGTTCATGATAGCACCATATAGGTCAGGGTGGACGTCGAGGGTCTTGCATTCCCTGATGGCAGTTGCCACCCCCTTCACCGCCTCAGTCATGCTGCAAAATACATTGGTCTCCTCCTCCACCAGGCCTCCTCTCTTCCTCTTCCTATCATGGACGGCGTCAAATGGCTTGTCAAAGGGCTTCACGAAGGGCTTGTCAGGGCCATCAAGGACCTCAATGTCTGGGGTCCCAGGGAAGTACAGCATGGGAGAACCAAGAGGCTTCCCCGAGCCCATGGCATGCTTCTCAGTTGCCAGCCCGAAGGAGAAGATGTGCTGCATTTGGTTGTAGTTCTGTATGGTGTGTTGAGGAACTCAGCGTCCCTTGGGTGGTCCTAAGAATGAAACACAAGTGTTGTTAGTTACGATTAGGAGTAGGCAATGGTGGACAGTATGAAAAGGAAGAGGGCTATGAGCTAACCGCGACATGGTTGGTGTAGTGCTCTGCCTCCAGAACTATGGAGCAAGTGTTCTCATCCCATGAGGCCCCGCTAAGGTCTCTCAGCTTGGACACTTGGATCCATCGACCTCTCCACTTCCTCACGTGGTTGTACACCTGGGTGGCAGAGACCTCCTACCCACAGAACTGGAATACCTGCTTCGCAACGGTGTTCAAGTGCACCTCCTTGAAGCCCTTATCAGTCCTAACTCCACTAGAGATGAGCTCACACATCTTGTTCATCACAAACGTGGACATGAACGGCTGCCACTTCATGTTGTTTGACCTACCATCCTTCTTTGCCTTTGCTGTTGCTACCTTAAGTGCAGCGGCAGCAGCAACAACAGCAGGAGTTGGCTCAACGAGCACTACTGGCACATAGAGGGAATTAGACGTAAACACCTCTAAATCAGGTGCCATCTCGGACATAGGTTGCGAGTCCTTGACAAACGATGGAGCAAACTGGCTATCGGACAGGACAAGGGCCTGACTAAGATCTTGTGTCTGTGTGGTCATGTCCTACAATCGTAGCACACATTGACAATAAGCATAACACACAACATACCAGACAATCCATGAAAGCAGGAGCATACATGTACATGGTTCATCACTATCATAGCAAGCACATGCTTCATCACTATCATACTAAGCACGTATGGTTCATCGCTATCATACTAAGCATACCGGAAAATCTGTGAGCATGAACATACATATACAACAAACATCATGCTACAAATGGACCACCAATAGCTACAAATCATAGATCTAAGCACGAATCAACACAAGCACAAGGTTCAACTTCAAACTCCACTACTAATCTAGCCTACCACATGGTTGAACATCTAGCCCTACCACAAATTGCAACCGCAGCATAGCAACCAACCATATCAGCTCACAGATCAGACCACTAATCAACCATGCATCTAGATCAAACCCTAGCTATAGCTCAGATCTAGCTAGAAGGAATAGAGAGAAAGGGGGATTGAACTCACAGAGGCCATGGCTGTAGCTCGAGGCCAAGGGGGGACGGTCGTAGAATATCAGCGCTGGCCGGTGAAGGAGCGCCGACGCCATGGACCGTTGGTCGATGAAGATGCGTCGCTTACCTGCTCGTCGGTGCCGATGCACGTCAGCAGGAAAGCTTGAACGGAGGGAGAATGGTGGCGGGAGTTGGGGCGGTGAGGGAGGGGGCTAAATAGGGGTGGACTTAGCGAGAGGTGAGCCGAAATCCTCCCACCGATTTTTCGGTGATGTGGGCGAGCTTGCGCTATCTCCCTAGTCGCATGAGGAGAGAAGCGCCTCGCCCTCCCATGCCTCGCCTGAGCCAGGTTTGCGAGCTACTGCTGATTCGGGCGTTTCCCCTAGGCCTGGTCTGGACGTACTTTAAGTTCCATGCGATGCGGGCCGCACGGTAAACACAGGGAACCAAACATGCCAAGTTATTCCCGTGCAGGCCAGGCTGGGCCATATGCAGGCAACCAAACACGTCCTAAGTCGCTTTCCTTTTGGTGAGAGGCGGCCACCTAGGCCATAGGCACTAGTGGCCGCTAGCAGACTTCGTCCAGCGATCAGCGGCGGCACCAATAGCCGTTAGGAAACTTTGTCGAGGGGCACCAAGGAATCGTGATTCAAGCGCCCTGTGCGCCTTCGTCCATTGCCCCTCGGTCCTCATGTGAGGCCCCCGATTCAATCATACACTAATCATACACGCAAACGTGTACGATCAAGATCAGGGACTCACGGGAAGATATCACAACACGACTCTAAAAACAAATAAGTCATACAAGCATCATAATACAAGACAAGGGCCTCGAGGGCTCGAATACAAGTGCTCGATCATAGACGAGTCAGCGGAAGCAACAATATCTGAGTACAGACATAAGTTAAACAAGGCGCCATAGTATGGCTAGCACAAACCGGGATACAGAACGAAAGAGGCGCATGCCTCCTGCCTGGGATCCTGAACGTAGTAGTAGGCACCCTCGGTGTAGTAGGGGTCGTCATTGACGGTGGCGTTTGGCTCCTGGGCTCCAACATCTGGTTGCGACGTCCGAGAAGAAGAGGAAAAAGGGGGGAAAGAGGGAGCAAAGCAACCGTGAGTTCTCATCCAAAGTACTCGCAAGAAAGGATCTACACTACATATGCATGGGTATATGTGTAAAGAGGCAATATCGGTGGACTGAACTGCATAATGCCAGAATAAGAGGGGGATAGCTAGTCCTATCGAAGACTACGCTTCTGACAGCCTCCATCTTGCGGCATGTAGAAAAGAGTAGATGGTAAGTTCATTAAGTATCATCGCATAACATAATCCTACCCGGCGATCCTCCCCTCGCCCCCCTGTGGGAAAGCGATCACCGGGATGTCTCTGGAATTTGTTTGGCTGTGATTTATTAATTATCATGTTCTAGTTGTCATAGGGTCAAGGTACAACTCTGGGTCATCCTTTTACCGAGGGACACGGCTATTTGAATAGATAAACTTCCCTGCAGGGGTGCACCACATTTCCCAACACGCTCGATCCCTCTGGCCGGACACACTTTCCTGGGTCATGCCCGGCCTCGGAAGACCAACACGTCGCCGCCCTACCTAGGCACAACAGAGAGGTCAACACGCCGGTCTAAATCCTATGCTCGCAGGGGTCTGGGCCCATCGCCCAGTGCACACCTACACATTGCGAACACGGCCGGTGAGCAGACCTAGCCTCCCTTATACAAGAGCAGGCATTCCAGTCCAACACGTCGCGCGCCACTCAGTCGATAACGTCAAGAAGGCTTTGGCTGATACCATGACGTCGAGTGCACATAACTGTTCCCGTGTAGTTGGTTAGTGCATATAGGACAGTGGCCAGACTCAGATCAAATACCAAGACCTCGTTAAGCGGGTTATTTTGAAGTAACTGTGGACGCCGAACAAGACTAGGCCCACCTCTCACCTAGGTGGCCTCAACCTGTGTTGCCGCTCCGCCACAAAGATCCACACAGAGGGCCGTCGGAACAAATGTCCTTTCAGCCCCCAATACGTGAATCACTCGCGGGTACTCTACGAGCCGACCCGACTTTAGTCACCACCTGAATATTATGTATGAATGTACAATATATACCCGTGATCACCTCCCGAGTGATCACGCCTCGATAGTATAGCATGGAAGATGGACAATAATGTAGGGCCACAGATGATAAACTAGCATCCTATACTAAGCATTTAGGATTGCAGGTAAGGTATCAACAACTGTAGCAACAATGACAGGCTACAATAGAATAGGATTAATCGAAAACAGTAACAGGCTACACTACTCTAATGCAAGTAGTAGAGGGAAGGAATAGGCGATATCTGGTGATCAGGGGGGCTTGCCTGGTTGCTCTGGCAAGAAGGAGGGGTCGTTAACATCGTAGTCGTACTGGCTAGCAGCGACGTCGGTCTCGGTATCTAACGAGAGAAGAGGGGGAAGAAACAATAAATATAATGCAAACATAAGTATGACAATGCATGACATGACAATGAGTGGTGCTAGCTGTGCCCTAACGTGGCAGTAGGTGATACCGGCAAAAGGGGGAAACATCCGGGAAAGTATTCCCGGAGTTTCACCTTTTCGAACAGAGGGACTAGAGGAGGAAAGTTGCATGTTCGCTATGCTAGTGATGTGTGGCGGACAAATGGACTGCGTATTCAGATTCGTATCGTCATTCTGAGAAACTTTCATGTACAAGGTATTTTCATCCGGGCTACGGATTATTTTATATTAATTTTTAAAGTTTTAATTCATTTTTCGGATAAACAGAAATATTTAAATAAAAAATCATTTTATGATGTCAGCAGTCAACTCTGACCGTTGACTGGTCAAACTGACACGTGGGTCCCACTCGTCATAGACTCGAGTTAACTAAACCGAGTTAATTAGTTTAACTAAATGATTAGGTTAACTAACTTTAATTAGCTTAGTTAAACATAATTAATTAACTTAATTAATTCACTAAATAAATAAATAAATAATTATTAATTTTACTAATTTCATTTTCTTCTTTTTTTCTAAACGTCCTGGGTAGTGGGCCCAATTTGGCAGTGGCCCAGAGGGCCATAGCGGGTCGGGTGCCGGGCACATCCCAAATGGGCGCTGGCCCACTGGGGGGGCGTGCAGGCGCTGCCCGGGCATGGCGCACCCGAACGCTAGGGCGCGGCGGGGCGAGGCGCTGGTGACCACGACGTCGGCCAGGCGATGGTTGCGGCGGCCGGTGACGGCGCACCGCGAGCGAGGCGATGGCTGGCGGGGGCCTCGGCGGTCGGCGCGTGCAAGCGACTATCGGAGCGGAGAAGCTGCGGGGTGCGGGCGTGGCGGCATCGGAACGATGCAAGGCACCGTGACCATGGCGCCGGCCAGGCGGCGGTTGTGGCGGCCGGCGATGGTGCACCGCGAGCGAGGCGATGGCTAGCAGGGGGTCTCAACGGTCGGCGCGTGCAAGCGACTACCGGAGCGGAGAAGCTGCGAGGCATGGGAGGGGAGGCAGCATCAGAACGATGCGAGCGCGCAGTCTAGCTGCAGGGGGAGGCGATGCGAGGAGCAGGGTCGACGGGGGCGAGCACGTGCGGCGCAGGGCACGCGCGGCCAAGGCGGCAGGCGCGAGCGGGAGGGGGAAGGCGAGTGTCACACCCAATATGCGACCCTATCCTAAAGGAAGTCGAAGGTCCCACCAAGGATAGAAGCGCATATTGGAGACGCTTTTGCAAGGTGGATATCATTACATCATACCATTACATAATAGTTGGGGATACATACAAAAGGCATACAATGCCACATGAATACAATAACATCATACATAAGAGCAACATCCCACTACCGATGAAACTCAACAGAAACTCAAACGACATCCACCCTACTAGCCCAGGCTGCCAACCTGGAACCTATCCCTTGATCGAAGAAGAAGCAGAAGAAGAATTCCAAAACAAGCAAACATCGCTCTCGTGTCATGATCATCGCATTACCTGTACATGCAACTGTTGTTGTAGTAAACTCTGAGCCACGGGGACTCAGCAATCCTATTACCATGGGTATCAAGACTAGCAAAGCTTAATGGGTATGGAATGGATAAGTGGTGAGGTTGCAGCAAGCGACTAAGCATGATATGGTGGCTAACTTACGAGTACAAGAATAAGATGAGAAGTATGCAAACGGTCGCAAACTAGTAATGATCAAGAAGTGATCCTGAACTACTTACGTTCAAACATAACCCCACATGTTCTCTTCTCGACCCACTCGAAAAGAGACCATCACGGTTACACATGCGGTTGGGTATTTTAGTTCGAATCTGGTGTCAAGATCTCTACAACCGAATATTAACAAATTCCCATCTACCACATAACCACGGGCGTAGCTTTCGAAAGTTTAAACGCTGCAGTGGTGTCCCAACTTAGCCCATTATAAGCTCACGATCCGCGGAGACAATCCTCCATCACGAGACATCTGATCAGACTCGGGGTCCCGGTGCACAAGACATTTTGACAATGGTAAAACTAATCCAGCAAAGCCTCCCGGCGTGTCGACACCCTGATAGTAGCCGCGCGTATCTCGTCTCAGGCCACGTCCGGATAGGTTAGCCTATGAGTAAAACCAGATCCTCGGGTTGCCCCGTGGTGGCCCTACAGTCTGCCCGTTTGGGACCAACACCATCAGCGCTGGCCCCGCCCTGTATGTAGAAAAAACCTCGGGTTCATGATGCCCTATGCAATTAATTATTTAGTTCAAGTATTACTATGGCAAATGTTAAAACCAAAGTTGGGCCTTGCTGGAAGAGTTTTATTCAAAGCAAACTTTCAAGAGGGTCCCATAAACCCACACCATGTTAGGGATGGAAAATGAAGGAACATAACACCGGTATGACGGAAACTAGGACGACAAGAGTGGAACAAAACACCAGGCATAAGGCCGAGCCTTCCACCCTTTACCAAGTATATAGATGCATTAATTAAAATAAGAGATATTGTGATATCCCAACATAATCCTGATCCAACATGGAGCAATCTTCAACTTCACCTGCAACTAACAATGCTATAAGAGGGGCTGAGCAAAAGTGGTAACATAGCCAAACAACGGTTTGCTAGGAAGGGTGAAAAAGGTTAGAGGCTGACATGGCATTTTGGGAGGCTTGTTAAACAAGTGATAGGTAGCGCAGCATAGCGATAGAACGAAGCAACTAGCATAGCAATGATAGTAGTGAGATCCAAGGTGATGGTTATCTTTCCTGAAATCCCACTAGGAAGAAGAACGAGTCCATGAAGAAGACAAACGGGCGAAGATGAACCAAGCGTAGACAAATGAATCCTCATGATTGCAATGAAACAGGAACTATCGAGAAGAAGCACAACCGAAAAGAAGCAAACAACATGGTAAACACACAACACATAAGCATGACATGATGCTCAACCAAGTATGATGCATGACAAGGCTATATGATGCTACTCATGGCAAGAGATGATGCATACAAGAACAACACATCAAAGCAAGTTTAAATGAGGCCTTAAACAACATATAACTAATCCGATAAGTCCTCATATGAAAATTTCTAAATTGGTCCAGATCTGAACAAAAATTAAGTTGAAGTTGTTAAACAGCAAGTAAAAGAGCACCATGATGATCTACACGAAATTCTAGTCAAGTTACATATAAAGTTCATTTAGTTAGAAGCTACGGCCTAGAAGATATGAGCAAAACAAGTTAAACATGGCACGCATGCAAAATACATTCAAACATCAAGAAAACACTCTCAAAACATGGATGCAACATGATATGATGAAACTACATGCAAAATCAAACAACTTTCATATAGAGCATGCTCAAAACGGAGCAATGGTGCAACACATACACTCCAAACAAGATATAACAACAATCTGCCTAAAACAGCAAGTAGGCACTTTGCGAACATCAAAACAACATGCTACAGGAATCATATGAGCATAAACTTGACATACACTTCATGTACAGATAACATAATTCAAATATCACTAAGGTTCAAGTTCATAGGCATCAACATTAAACCAATATGATCAATACAAGAAGCAACTTTATAACACAGGAGCATATACATGACCAGAGTTAATATGATGGCAACTTAAGAGCAAGAAAGAGACAAGCTACAGCAAGTAAACATAGCAACCAAGGGCATGGCATCAAAGTACACATAACAAAGAGCATATAACATCAAGACATCATAGGCATATGTGTCGTGGTGGGTGCATGGCAGATGCCATGAGATGGCTAAAGAGAGGAGGAGGCTCGAGGGCACTGGTGGGCTCCAGAGGTGGGGTTGGCATGAGCGAGCGCGAGACGCAAGACATACCCAGGTTCGGGGCTCTCTGGAGAGATAACACCCCTAGTCCTGCCGAGTGTAGTTTGATGTGCAACAGTACAAGGTTGCTCCTAGAGCTGTATGGACGAGGAAGGAAGGCTGGTCAAGGCTTAGGCTGCTCCTTCTCCCCAGGTGGATGCTACTGTTTGTTGGCTAGTTCCTCTATGCTTTCCTGCTTGCTTACTTCTCTACCTCCTGTGTATGCGTGGGCTCCTGGGCAGTTTTATAGGCCAACCCCCCAGGGATACAGTGGTAATGTTACAAGTTGGTGGGTCCGGGTCGTCGGCTTCTGGGGACCCGGGCTGGGGCCTGCTGGGGGCCTGTGGTTCGCCGGGTTCCCCTAGGTTCGGGCCCCGCGTGCCTAGGGGGACTGTGCGCCGTCTTGTCAATCATCAGGGCATGGCCGAGTCGAGTCGTGTACAGTGGCGCTCCGTCAGGTCGCCGCTTGTTGTCGTCAGTGGTGATGACGGGGGCACTGTAGCCACGCCGGCCCTGGTCAGCGGGTAGGTGAGGGGCACTGTTGCCACGCTCCGGCTGACCAAAGGCATGGGCGGGGCACTGTTGCCTTGGTCATCAGTGGCTGAAGACTCTTCCCATTGTACGGCCTGAATGGGACGGGAGCTGACCCGTGGCTGGGTTGCGGAGCATGCCACGGGTGGAGCTGGCTTGTTGAGGAAGCCTCGGTCGCGCCAGGTTCGGCTGTCTTGTACTAGTTGTTGAGGCCGAGTCGAGGTGCCTGGCCAGGTCGGAGAGTTTGGCCGGGTTGCGGGGTTTGTCCGGGTCGAGCGACCTGGCCAAGCGTGTGCCGGCTTCAGGGGCGTGATAACCCACAAGTGTAGGGGATCGCAACAGCTTTCGAGGGTGAAGTACAACCCAAATTTATTGATTCGACACAAGGGGAGCCAAAGAATATTCTTGAGTATTAGCTGTTGAGTTGTCAATTCAACCACACCTGGATAACTTAGTATCTGCAGCAAAGTATTTAGTAGCAAAGGTGGTATGATAATAATGGTAACAGTAGCAAAAGTAAAGATAGATGTCTTTGGGTTTTTGTGGCAGTTGTAATAGTAGCAACGGAATAGTAAATAAGCGAAGAATAATATATGAAAAGCTTGTAGGCAATGGATCAGTGATGGATAATTATGTCGGATGTGATTCCTCATGTAATAGCTATAACATAGGGTGACATAGAACTAGCTCCAGTTCATCAATGTAATGTAGGCATGTATTCCGTAAATAGTCATACGTGCTTATGGAAATGAACTTGCATGCCATCTTTTGTCCTACCCTCCCGTGGCAGCAGGGTCCTAGTGGAAACTAAGGGATATTAAGGCCTCCTTTTAATAGAGAACCGGACCAAAGCATTAACATATAGTGAATACATGAAGTCCTCAAAGTACGGTCATCACCGAGAAGTATCCCGGTTATTGCCACTTTGGGGTTGTCGGATAATAACATATAATAGGTGACTATAGACTAGCAAGATAGGATCAAGAACACACATATATTCATGAAAACATAATAGGTCCAGATATGAAATCATGGCACTCGGGCCCTAGTGACAAGCATTAAGCATAGCAAAGTCATAGCAACATGAATCTAAGAACATAGTGGATACTAGGGATCAAACCCTAACAAAACTAACTTGATTACATGGTAAATCTCATCCTTACTCACGCACGGCGGTGAGCATCATGAAATTGGTGATGGAGGATGGTTGATGATGACGATGGCGACGAATCCCCCTCTCCGGAGCCCCGAACGGACTCCAGATCAGCCCTCCCGAGAGAATTAGGGCTTGGCGGCGGCTTCGTGTCGTAAAACGCGATGAAACTTTCTCTCTGATTTTTTTCTCCGAGAGACAGAATATATGGAGTTGGAGTTGAGGTCGGTGGAGCTCCAGGGGGGCCCACGAGATAGGGGGGTGCGCCCTACAGGGGGGCGCCCCCCTGTCTCGTGGACAGGCCCTGGGCCCCCTGATGTATTTCTTTCGCCCAGAAATTCTTATTAATTCCAAAAAGTGCCTCCGTGGATTTTCAGGACATTCCGAGAAATTTTCTTTTCTACACATAAAATAACATCATCGCAGTTCTGCTGAAAACAACGTCAGTCCGGGTTAGTTTCATTCAAATCATGCAAGTTAGAGTCCAAAACAAGGGCAAAAGTGTTTGGAAAAGTAGATACGTTGGAGACGTATCAGGGGGACGCCGACCCCGTTATTTTTGAAAAGCATCCGGGTTTCGTTGTCTGCCTGGGGTTCATCCCCCCGACAGTAGTCCCCGAAGCTGTGAAGGTCCGCCGTCTTTGGATGAGTGGGCCTTCATAGTTTCCCCTTTAAGCAAGGCGAATTCTGCGAGCGCCGGGTCCGGCAACACCCACTGTCTGCCGGTTTATTTGGAAACCGGATCGCAGCATCCCGGCGGTGGCGGGAATTGAGGAGTCCATCGAATCTTGGGGCAATCCCTCGGGCTTCGTGCAGGTGCCACGTGGTGCCCGAAAGTCGGAGGGGCCTGACCGGCCACGCGTGTGACGGGACTGGGCGACGGGCTGGGGCCCGCCGCCGCGTGCCCTTGGCCTATGCGTGCAGATTTATTGCGGCGTCCGGGGGCAGGTTGCTCTTCCCCGGGCAGCTATTGCGTGCGTACGTGCGCACTTATTGCGGGGTAGTGGGAAAGGCGAGCACAGATGATCCCACTCCCCCATGTTCAAACCGAGGGTTATAAATTGGGAGCAAGGGGGGTGGCGGACATTATTCTTGCTCGCGCCCTCCTGCCCCTTCGCTCTTGCTCTGCTTCTTGTGACCGCTGCACTACGACGCCCATTGCTTCGAGCAGAACCTCGCCTTCGTCCATCTTCTTTCTTCCTCTCTTGCTTTCATCAATGGCGCTACCGTCGGGCTCTTGGATGGGCTCGACCATCACTGTCGAGGACATCGCCCATCTTCGCGCGTCCCAGCGCTTGCCGTGGGAGACGGACGTCGCCGTCCGTTTGCCGCATGGCAAGCAGAGGCCGCAGCCCCAG
Organism: Triticum aestivum; assembly: GCF_018294505.1. NCBI lineage: Eukaryota > Viridiplantae > Streptophyta > Magnoliopsida > Poales > Poaceae > Triticum > Triticum aestivum. Next base: position 530,276,608 of record NC_057813.1, on the reverse strand, counting down.
TGCGTGGAGCGTGTTGTCTTCCTCACGCACTTCGAGCATGGATTTGGGCTGCCGGCGAGCACCTTTTTCAGTATGTTCCTGGAGTTCTTCGCTCCAGCATCACCATCTCGGTGCCAGCACGGTTGTCCAGCTATCAGGCTTCGTCACCCTCTGCAAGGGGTATCTGGGGGTCAAGCCTACGATTGACCTCTGGGCATGCTTCTTCTCCCAGAAGCAGCAGGGAGCGACGGCCAGAGAGTTCGCCGACTGTGGCGCGGCCGTCATCTCGAAGCGGTCGGGGGTGGACTACCCCAAGATTCCGCTGGAGGATTCTGCCAAGAAATGGCAGAACTCCTTCTACGTCCGCAACTTGGGTGCGGACTGCATCAATCTTCCGGCCTTCACCATCGCGCCGCCGCGAGCGAAGATGAACTAGGGCTACTCCCCCAGGCGCCCGTCGTAGGAGATTCTCAATCTCTGCAAGCGGGTGGCAGTGATGAGGACGCGGTAGGGGCTCACCAGCAACTACCTCATCGCCGCGTTCATCATGAGTCGGGTTCTCCTGCTGCAGAGGCGCTCCTGCCTCATCGGCGAGATGGCCGGTCTTCAAGACCCCAATTGCATGGGGATGGCATGCCTGTCGGCGGAGCAGATCGCGCGCCGAGTGAACGATATCTCCAAGGCCAACCTTGTGGAGGACTGGCGGTTCGGCAAGGTGTCGTACAACGAGTCGAATCCGGCACCGCTGGTGAGTGTTTGGTCTCCTTAATTTGCTGCTGTGCATCTCCTTGTTCACCCTGACGTGATGCGGGAGGTGCTTCTGAACACTATCTGGCATCGTTACGCCTGGGCTCCATCACAGGTGGTGCGGGCGGATTCGGAGGAGCCCGCGGCCCATGGCATGGAGGAGGAGGCCGAGGTCGACGTCGGTGGTGGGCGTCGCATGGGTAAGTCTTGTCTTTTCCTTTGTGTTTCTAGAGTTGTTGATTGCGGCATGGCATGGGCGATGCTGACGCTAGTTGTTGGTGTAGTGGCGCTGGGCGGGGGAGGCAGCAACGTGGGCGGAGCCGGGTCGTTGCGTGGGGCAGCGTAGAGCCGCCTGCACGGGAAGGAAAGCGTCGCACCATGGCCCCGGGCCCCGAAGCGCGCAACGGACCCGGCCGGGAGCGGGAGGCCGGCCAAGAGGAAGCGTGGTGCCGGGCATGGGAGGCCGGCCCCCGTCCCGGTCCTGACAGGGTAAGTTTCTTCTCATGTACGCATCCGAATGGTCAAGCTGGCTTTGCTTTTGCTCATTCTGTCTTCTTCTTCAGGTCGCTGATCGCGCCGGCGAGGGCGCCGGCGGATGCCGCGGCCGCCGAGGAGGCCCCATTCCGCAGGAGCCGATCCGACCCTGTCGACCAAATTGAGGAGGAGGAGTGGGCCGACCCGAACCTTGGCCTGGACCTGACTGATGCCGAGGGCCTGGCCTGGCAGGACAGGAACAGGGCCGAGGTGGAGTTGGAGGCGGCGTGGGTCTGGGCTTGGACCGATGCTGTGGCAGCATGGGCGCGAGCCGGCAAGGATCCGGCATGGTGCGAGATGCCGGAGGGCTCGGTGGTGGCCGCGACGGTCTTGAGCCATTGTCGGTGAGGGAGCGCAGCCGTGGAGGCCGCGCTGAGGTGGTGATCCTCGACCAGGAGATCGTGGAGGTGGGGGATGACACCCCACCGCGGGTCGACGCTGTCGAGCGGGCGGGGGCAGACGGAGGCGGCGATAGCGCCATCTTGGAGGAGGTGCCTCGGGCGGCGGCGCGAGGGACACCGCCGGCATTGGAGGAGGCACCGTGGGCGGCGGCGCGAGGGACACCGCCGGTGTTGGAGGAAGCGTCACGGGTGGAGGTGTCATAGGCCAGCCCGACAACTGGGCCGGTGGTGGTGCAGTAGGCTGTCCTGGCGTCTGGACCGGTGGCGGTGATGTAGGACGTCCCGGTGTCCGGGTCGTCGACGACGCTGGAGAGGGCGTCGGAGGAGGTGCTGGCCGCAGGAGCGGCCAGTGGGGAGCACGATCTGGTGCCCCGGCAGGGAGGGCGTCAGGCCGTCGCGCCGCAGCCGGCGCGGAGCGGGGTCGCCATGGTCTTCGGACCTCAGACCCAGGAGAAGGCGGCGATGGACGCCTTCAGCCGCTGTCTGCGCGGTCGGACGGACCGGCTCGAGGATTTCGCCCAGGCCGAGGTGGAGTGGTGATACGTCTCCAATGTATCTATAATTTTTGATTGTTCCATGCTATTATATTACCCCTTTTGGATGTTTATGGGCTTTATTTTACACATTATTATCATTTGTGGGACTAACCTACTAACCGGAGGCCCGGCCCGTATTGCTGTTTTTTGCCTATTTAAGTATTTTGAAGAAAAGGAATATCAAACGGAATCCAAATGGAATGAAACATTCGGAAGCGTGATATTTGGAACGAATGTGATCCAGAGGACTTGGAGTGCAAGTCAAGAAGCAGCCGAGGCGTCCACGAGAGGGTAGCCCCCCCCCTATAGGGCACGCCCCCTGTCTCGTGGGCCCCTCGGGCGGCTACCGACGTACTTCTTCCTCCAATATAAGCCTATGTACCCCGAAAACATCCAAGGAGCACCCGAAACACAATTTCCACCACAGTAACCTTCTCTCTGATTTTTTTTAGCACCGTTGCTGGGGAGGTCTCCGCTCAAGTCAAGACATACCAAGTACCCATCACAAACCTATCTCCCTCGAATTTACATTATTTGCCATTTTCCTCTCATTTTCCTCTCCCCCACTTCACCCTTGCCGTTTTATTTGCCCTCTCTTTCCTAATCTCTCTCTCTTTCGCTTGCTTCCTTCTTCCTTGCTTTTATTTGCCGTTATGTCCGAAATTGGAGAGATTATCGTCGATATGGACAATAATGATAACATGGAAAATTCTGAGGATCCGGCCGAAGAACCCCTTATCTTGCATACTAAAAATTTCGAATCGGTAGTGGTAACATTATTGGAAAAAGTGTTATTCAAGATTTCTTTACTTGTGTTGGTGCTTTACCTTCCATGGGTGGTTCTATTCTTCACAGAACTAGTAGTCTTGCAGATGCCATTGCTATGCTTGTAGTTGAACTTGAAAGACAATTTATGCATATGCGTACTTGCATACAAAGAATTTTCCTAGAATTTTCAAACATTGAGCATTCTTCTATTAAGCGCGCTGTCACTATATTTTTGGCTTATGAGTTTAGATTTATCATAAGAGAGGCCAAAGAAATCTTTGCGCACTATAGGGTGGACGCCGATCATCCTCCCATAGAGGCGATCCTCTATGATCAAGAGGAATTTAGGCGCTTTCAATCTTCGGACTATGTTGCTTTCAATGAAAACCTTAGAAAAAAGGTTCCTACCAATGCCCTTGTTGATAGAACTTCCGAACTTAATAATGATTTTGCTCTTCAAAATAATGAGCTTGGATACTCTCTTGAGTATAGGCTCACAAAATTTTGCCAAAAGAATGCTTATAGTGATGAATTAGTTGTGCGTTAAGAAGGGCCAAAGGAGGAGCCCGTTCCTCCTATGATTGATGTTGGGGACTTTTGTCCCGCCAAATTTAGCCCTTTTGATTACTTTTGCTTGCCTCAAAGAAAACTTGCTGCTGAACATAGAGAATATGAGATAAGTTTTCAAGATCTATCTTATTATGACACTACTTAGATCTATCTTCGCTTTTATGCCTAGCTAGGGGCGTTAAACGATAGCGCTAGTTGGGAGGCAACCTAATTTTCTTTATTTTTTTTGTTTTTGTTCATGTTTAGCAAACAATTTTGCATCTACTTTCTGTTTAGATGTGTTTTTACCTTTTAATTAGTGTTTGTGCCAAGTAGAACCTATAGGATAACCTATGATGATAGTTGATTTGATTCTGCTGAAAAACAGAAACTTTGCGCTCACGAGAAAAAATTCAATAAATCACAGAAACGCGCTTTTGCATTGATTCTTTTTGCTTCTGATCAATAAACAAAAATTTCCAGTATGTCCTATTTTGGTAGGATGTTTAGAGTTCCAGAAGTTTGCGTTAGTTACAGATTCCTACAGACTGTTCTGTTTTTGACAGATTCTGTTTTTCGTGTGTTGTTTGCTTATTTTGATGCATCTATGGCTAGTATGTAAGGGTATAAACCATAGAGAACTTGGAATACATTAGGTTTAACACCAACATAAATAAAGAATGAGTTCATTACAGTACCTTATGTGGTGGGTTTTTTTCTTTCACTACGGAGCTTATCAGATTTCCTGTTGAGTTTTGTGTTGTGAAGTTTTCAAGTTTTGGGTAAAGCTTTTATGGACTATGGAATAAGGAGTGGCAAGAGCCTAGATTAGGGATGCCCATGGAACCCCAATATATTCAAGGATATCCAAAAGCCTAAGCTTGGGGATGCCCCGGGAAGGCATCCCCTCTTTCGTCTTCGTTCATTGGTAACTTTACTTGGAGCTATATTTTTATTCGCCACATGATATGTGTTTTGCTTGGAGCGTCGTGTATTATATTAGTCCTTGATTTTTAGTTTACCACAATCATCCTTGCTGTACACACCTTTTGGGAGAAGCCTATTTGATTAGAATTTGCTAGAATACTCTATGTGCTTGACTTATATCTTTTGAGATTGATAGTTTTTGCTCTAGTGCTTCACTTATATTTTTTAGAGCACGGCGGTGGCTTGATTTTATAGAAATTGGTATTATCTCATGCTTCACTTATATTATTTTGAGAGTCTTTTAGAAAAGCATGGTATTTTCTATGGTTACAAATTTGGTCCTAGAATGATGAGCATCCAAGTTGGGTATAATAAAAACTATCATAGGAAGTGAATTGGATGCTATGATCAATTTGTTGCTTGATAATTGTTTTGAGATATAAAGGTAGTAATGCTAGGGTCATGCTAGTGGATAATTATGAAATTGAGAAATACTTTTGTTGAAGTTATCAAGTCCCGTAGCATGCACGTATGGTAAAAGTTGTGTGACAAAATTGTTGCATGAGGTGCTCTTTTGATTGTCTTCCTTATGAGTGGCAGTCGGGGATGAGCGATGGTCTTTTCCTACCAATCTATCCCTCTTGGGGCATGTGTAGTAGTACTTTGCTTCGAGAGCTAAGTAGACTTTTGCAATATGTATATGAGTTCTTTATGACTAATGTGAGTCCATGGATATATGCACACTCATCCTTCCACTTTGCTAGCCTCTCTTATTACCGCACAACTTTTGCCGGTATTGAACCCATTATTTACCTTCCTCAAAACAGCCGCCATACCTACCTATTATGGCATTTCCATAGCCATTCCGATATATATTGCCATGCAACTTTCCACCGTTCCGTTTATGACACGTTTCATCATTGTCATATTGCTCTTTGCATGATCATGTAGTTGACATCGTATTTGTGGCAAGGCCACCTTCATAATTTTCATACATGTCGCTCTTGATTCATTGCATATCCCGGTACACCGCCGGCGGCATTCACATAGAGTCATATCTTGTTCTAGCTTTGAGTTGTAATTATTGAGTTGTAAATCCATAAAAGTGTGATGATCTTCATTATTAGAGCATTGTCTCAGTGGGGAAAGGATGATGAAGACTATGATTCCCCCACAAGTCGGGATGAGACTTCGGACTTTACAAAAAGAAAAAAAGAGAGAAAGGCCAAAAAGAAAGAAAAAAAGAAAGGCCAAAGAAAAAAAAGAGAAAGAAGAGAGAAAGAAAAAAATAAAATGACAGAAAAAGAGAGAAGGGACAATGCTACTATCTCTTTTTCCACACTTGTGCTCCAAAATAGCACCATGATCTTCATGATAGAAAGTCTCCTATGTTGTCACTCACATATACTAGTGGGAATTTTTCATTATAGAACTTGGTTTGTATATTCCAATGATGGGCTTCCTCAAAATGCCCTAGGTCTTCATGAGCAATCTAGTTGGATGCACACCCGCTTAGTTCTTTTTGTTGAGCTTTCATATATTTATAGCTCTAGTGCATCCGTTGCACGGCAATCCCTACTCAATCACATCGATATCTATTGATGGGCATCTCCATAGCCCATTGGTACGCCTAGTTGATGTGAGACTATCTTCTCCCTCTTTTTGTCCTCACAACCACCATCTTTTACCACCTAAGTGTTATGTCCATGGCTTACGCTCATGTATTGCGTAAGAGTTGAAAAAGCTGAAGCGCATTAAAAAGTATGAAACAATTGCTTGGCTCGTCATCGGGTTGTGCATGATGGGAGTATTTTGTGTAATGAAAATGAAGCATGGCCTAACTATATGACTTTGTAGGGATAAGCTTTCTTTGGCTATGCTATTTTGATAGGACATGATTATTTGTTAGTATGCTTTGAAGCATTATTATTTTTTATGTTTTATAGGCTTTTATCTTGAATCATTTGGATCCGAACATTCATGCCACAATAAATAAAAATACATTGAGAATTATCCTAGGTTGCATTCCACATAAAAAATTCTATTTTTATCATTTACCTACTCGAGGACGAGCACGAATTAAGCTTGGGGCCGCTTGATACATCTCCAACGTATCTATAATTTTTGATTGTTCCATGCAATTATATTACCCCTTTTGGATATGGGATTTATTTTACACATTATTATCATTTTTGGAACTAACCTACTAACCCGAGGCCCAGCCCGTATTGTTGTTTTTTTGCCTATTTCAGTCTTTCGAAGAAAAGGAATATCAAACGGAGTCCAAATGGAATGAAACCTTCGGAAGCGTGATTTTTGGAACGAACGCGATCCAGAGGACTTGGAGTGCAAGTCAAGAAGCAGCCAAGGCGGCCACGAGAGTGTAGGGTGCCCCCCCTATAGGGCGCGTCCCCCTGTCTCATGGGCCCCTCTGGCGGCTACCGACGTACTTCTTCCTCCTATATAAGCCTATGTACCCCCAAAACACAATTTCCACCACCGTAACCTTCTGTATCCGCGAGATCCCATCTTGGAGCCTTCGTCGGCGCTCTGCCGGAGGGGGAATCGACCACTGAGGGCTTCTACATCAACACCATAGCCCTTCCGATGAGTTGTGAGTAGTTTACCACAGACCTTCGGGTCCATAGTTATTAGCTAGATGGCTTCTTCTCTCTTTTTGGATCTCAATACAATGTTCTCCCCCTCTCTTGTGGAGATCTATTCGATGTAATCTCTTTTTGCGGTGTGTTTGTCGAGATCCGATGAATTGTGGGTTTATGATCAAGTTTATCTATGAGAAATATTTGAATCTCCTCTGAATTCTTTTATGTATGATTGAGTTATCTTTGCAAGTCCCTTCGAATTATCGGTTTGGTTTGGCCTACTAGATTGATCTTTCTTGCCATGGGAGAAGTGCTTAGCTTTGGGTTCAATCTTGCGGTGTTCTTACCCAGTGACAGAAAGGGTTGCAAGACACGTATTGTATTGTTGCCATCAAGGATAACAAGATGGGGTCTATATCATATTGCATGAGTTTATCCCTGTACATCATGTCATCTTGCTTAATGCGTTAGTTTGTTCTTTGTGAACTTAATACTCTAGATGCAGGCAGGAGTCGGTCGATGTGTGGAGTAATACTAGTAGATGCAGGAAGGAGTCGGTCTACTTGTTGTGGACGTGATGCCTATATACACGATCATGCCTAGATAATCTCATAACTATTCGCTTTTCTATGAATTGCTCGACAGTAATTTGTTCACCCACCGTAATACTTATGCTATCTTGAGAGAAGCCTCTAGTGAAACCTATGGCCCCCGGGTCTATCTCTTATCATATTTGCTTCCAATCTACTTTTATTTGCATCTTTACTTTTTGCATCTATATTATAAAATACCAAAAATATATTTATCTTATCATACTATCTCTATTAGATCTCACTTTCGCAAGTGGCCGTGAAGGGATTGACAACCCCTTTATTGCGTTGGTTGCGAGTTCTTTGTTTGTTTGTGTATGTGCGTGGGACTTTTGAGGAGCCTCCTACTGGATTGATACCTTGGTTCTCAAAAACTGAGGGAAATACTTACGCTACTATTGCTGCATCACCCTTTCCTCTTCAAGGAAAACCAACGCATGCTCAAGACGTAGCAAGCAGACGCGGGACCTGGAGCGCTCCGTATTGGTAAGATTCTTTTGCAACTTCTTCTTTGTGGGGGTGCACCAGCGCACCCACTGGGTGTAGCACCCGAGGTTCGGGCCAACTATTTAGTAGTTGGGTCAATTCTTTAGAATGTCGTCCTTGTTCTGATTACTGCTTTCTTCAGCAACTCGACGCCTACCGGGTCGGCGTCTTCAACCGCCTCCTGGGCAAATACCGGGAGCTCAAGGAGCAGCTCACCTCCAAGGAGGAGGAGCTCCGCGTTGCCGCTGGTATCTTCATGCTCTTTTCTAGTGGGGGGGCGCTAGCGCACCCACTGGGTCTAGCCCCCAAGATTCGGGCGAACTGTGTAACAGTTGGGCCAAATCTTAAGTCTTGCTTTTTCTTTCCTGAATCTTCCTTTTTGCAGCCGAGGTGTTGTCCTGGTTGCTCCGGGCTGGTCATCACTATGACCGGCTTGTTGCCGACACCGGCCGCCTTGGCGCCGAGGTGGCGCAGGCAAGGGCGGAGGCGGCAGCGGTCCGGCAGTCGCTTGACGAGGCCAACCAGCTGCGGGGGCAGCTGGCGGGCCATAAGAGCCGCCTTGAGGCCGAGGTGGAGCTCCTTAAGACGGAGGCCGCCAAGGTGGTGGAGGCGCAGCATGCGCTGGTCAAGGCGGACTAGCAGTGCGGATGGCTGGCCGACGACAAGGGCCGGCTCCAGGCCGAGGTGGAGCGCCTCAGGGAGCAGGCTGCCATGGCAGAGGGGGCCATTCAAGATGAGGCCCGCCATCGCGAGGCGGCCGAGAAGGCGACCGATGACAAGGACGCCGAGTTGAACGCGTCCCTTGCCAAGGCGGCAGACCTAGAGAAGGCACTCCAGGAGCGCGACCGCACCATTGATCGGGAGCGGCGCGGTACGTTTCTCGAAGCACAACACCTGGAAGAGTTCTTCTCCAGTAAGTGCTTTTATTGTGTTTTGCCGGGTTGGGATCCGGCTTTTTGTCCTTTTTGTCCTTTTTCCTGACATGCTTCGCCTTCTGGAGGGGCCTTCCCGGAGACGCGTCGGCTGGTGGAGGAAGCGTCCGCTTTTAGCACGATCCGACGGGAGTCGTTGGATCCGGGACGGACCCACAAGTGGTGTGGACCTTCCGGGAAATCATGACCGATGCCGAGGCTCGCCTGCGGGTTCTGGGGAGCCGAGTAGCCGGCTGGCGCGTTGGCTGGAGATGGGGCTGGACCGGCTTCACGAGTGGCGCGTCTCCGCTGCTCATGTCGGTGCTGAGATGGCGCTCCAGTTCGCATTGTCTTGGCATCCGGACCTGCAGCTGGACGCGCTGATGGGCCAGCGGGCCGGCTCGGAGCAGCTATTGCAGGAGTAAGCCGGACGAATTGCCTCCCGGGCCAGCTACATTGCCGAGTTCGCCTTCCACGACGAGTTCCACCCAGAGCGAGCGGAGGACGGCGGGGTCGTGGCCAGTGACGACTACGGCCTGCTTCTCCATGACTCGGAGGGGAGCTCCGAGGAGACGGGTGTCTACCGCGACGGGGGTGCCGAGGAGGACACCGGTACCTTGCTGGACCCGGAGGCCGCCAGGGGAGAGCCGTCGACGTTGCAACGCAGCGCTGGAGATGCCTGAGATGTCTTAGTAGGATGCCTGAGATGACTGGAGGTTCTGGGTGTAATGAACTCGGGCCGTGGGCCTTTAAATATTTATGTGTATATGTCGCTAATGTTTCTACTCTTTCTTTTCATTATTTGGACCGATTTCTTGTGCTTTTCCTTTCTCAAACGCCCCCCCCCCCCCCCGCGAGTCAGATAGCCGAGGCTCTGGTCCGTGACAAGGAGTTCGGTTCTTCAAGAGGAGGGCGCAGTACTTTGGGTTTTTCAAAATGTTGAGCGCGAGTGAAACACCCACTGGGTCGGCTGGCAGCAACCCGGCGGAGCTGGTTGGCGAGCAGCCAGTCGTGCTGCTATTTACTCTTATTTTCTGAGCGATGGGTCGGGTTGGTCGACCCGACAGCCTTTGACTTGGTGTTTGAAGCGTGAAGGAGCTCTGGTCCGTTGTGCTTGCCAGCCGACAGCCGAAGTCGGGTCTGTGGCTTAGGGCGAAGTGGGCGACCGCGGCGCCCTTAGTGCATTAGGAATCACCATGTGAGGCGGCGGGGTGGCGATCAAGTTAGCCAGCCCCCGAGCCCTCGGGTCGAGCGAGTCGGACCGGTGGCCGGGTTCAGGAGCATAGTGATGCAAAAAAAAGTAGGGACACAATAAGTTGGTCGACAAAAGGCAGCCCCCGAGTCTCAATCGGGGACCCCATAGTTTCATGCATTTTCAAAAGGCGACGATACATACACTCGTGCGGCTAACTGTAAAACGGGCGGAGGAGTTCCGCGTTCCACGGCCGGGTCGTTTCTTCACCGGTGGTGTGTCTCTTGCACATGTTTGACTTGCGTGCGTCGATTAGGTAGTAGGCGTTGCGGTCGCGCAAGGCCCTGTTCATGATGAAAGGGCCCTCCCATGGAGGGGACAACTTGTGCTGGCCGGCTTGCTCTTGGACGAGTCGGAGGACGAGGTTGCCCTCGCGGAACGCGAGGTGCTTGATATTCTTGCTGTGCTAGTGCTTCAGGCCTAGCTGGTAGATGGCCGAATGGCTGAGCGTCAGGAGGCGGGCTTCTTCAAGTAGGTCGACACCGTCTTCGCGGGCTTCTTTGGCTTCGGCTTCGGTGTACATCACAACATGCAACGAGTCGAACTCGACATCGGTCGGGATGCTGGCTTCGGCTCCATAGACGAGGAAGAACAGGCTGAACCCGGTCGACCAATTTGGCGTGGTTCGGAGACTCCGGAGAATGGCGGGCAACTTGTCGAGCCAGCTGCCGGGTGAGCCGATGAGTGGCTCGACGAGTCGCAGCTTGATGCCGGTTAGGATGAGGCCGTTGGCCCACTCTACCTGCACATTGGACTGCGGGTGTGCAATGGAGGCCAGATCGAGGCAGATGCCGGAGACGGAGCAGTATTGCTCAAGCGCGCCCTTGGCGAAGTTGGTGTCGTTGTCCGTGATGATGCTATTGGGCATGCCGTAGCGAACCGTGATGTCTTTGATGAACCGTACGGCTATTGGCCCGTCTAGTTTCTTGATTGGCCGTGCTTCGATCCACTTGGTGAACTTGTCCACCGCCACTAGTAGATGTGCCATGCCGCCGCTGGCAGTTTTGAAGGGTCCCACCATGTCGACTCCCCAGACCGCGAAGGGCAGGTTATCAGAATGGTGCGGAGTGCTGACGCCGGCTGGTGGTTGCGCTTGTTGAAGCACTGACACCCCTCACACTTGAGAACGAGGGACTCGGCGTCTTGGAGGGCCGTGGGCCAGTAGAAACCGTGGCGGAAAACTTGGCCACCAGGGATCGCGACGCAGCGTGGTGCCTGCATTCGCCCTGGTGTATGTCGAGGAGGATGTCGGCGCCCTGCTCCTGCTCGACGCAGCGTTGGAAGACGCTAGTGGAGCTGCGCTTGACGAGCTCGGTGTTGATGATGATGTAGGCAGATGCCCGGCCCTGCACTTGCCGGGCTTCGGTCTCATCCATGGGGAGAACCCCATTCTCTAAGAATTCTGATATTGGCAGGGCCCAAGACGGAGCCGTTACCACGGTGAAGACGGCCACCAGGGCGGGTTCCGGGTTGGCAGCCCCCAAAACGGGTTGAGCAGCCCTCGGGTCGGGGATGGCGACGGCCGAGTCTAGGGCGACGGTGGCCGGGTTGAGCTGAGCAGCCCCTGAGACGGGTTCGGCAGCCCCAGGGCCGGGTTCGGCAGTCCCCGGGCCGGGTTCAGCAGCCCCCGGGCCGGGTTGACATGCGTCCGGGTCGTCTGGGACGTGGATGGACTCGGAGTCCAGCGACAGCTTGACGGATGGCTTGTGCAGGTGCTCGAGGGAGACGCCGGACAGGATGGACTACCGGAACGAGGCGATCTTGGCGAGTGTGTCGGTCGCTTCATTCTCCGCGTGTGGAACATGGAGGAACTCGCAGCCCTCGAAGGACACTGACAGCTTTTGGACAAGGAAGCGGTAGCTTGCCATGTTGGAGTCGCAGGCGTCCCACTCGCCGGAGCACTGCTGCACCACCAGGTCCGAGTCGCCGTAGCACAGGATGCACCGGATGCCGAGTTCCTTGGCATGCCGGAGACCGTGCACAAGTGCTTCGTACACGGCGACGTTGTTGGAGGAGAAGTGTGGATCTAGAGTGCATAGCAGAGTCGTTCGCCCTTTGGGGACTACAGCACAATGTCGGCCCCTAGGCCGAGTCACATCTTGGACCCGTCGAAATGCATGTGCCAGTGCGTCGAGTCGGGGGCGGCGGGAGGTACTGGGTTACGGTCCAGTCGACGAGGAAGTCGGCCAGGGCCTGAGACTTGATCGTGGTGCGGGGCTCGTAGAGGATGGTGTGGCCGGCCAGCTGGAGCGCCCATTTGGCGACCCGTCCAGAGGAATCCCGGCACCCGATGATTTCTCCAATGGGAGCTATGCTAACGACAGTGATGACGTGCTCTTGGAAGTACTGCTTCAGCTTCTTGGCGGTTAAGTACACGCCGTAACACATCTTCTGGTAGTGCGGATAGTTCTGCTTGGAGTTGGACAGCACTTCACTCAGATATTAGACCGGGCGCTGGACGGCTTGGATCTTGCCCTTCTCTGGTCGCTCGACCACCAGCACCGTGCTGACCGCCCGTGAGGTCTAGAGCAACAGCGGCTCCTTGTCGGCCGGCGCGGCCAGGACTGGTGCGGTGGAGAGCATGCGCTTGAGATCTCAGAAGGCCTCTTCTGCCTGGTCGTTCCATTCGAACGACTTCGTCTTCTTCATCAGCTGGTACAGGGGTAGCGCCCTCTCGCCCAGCCGTCTTAGAAACCGGCTGACCTAGGCCAAGCGGCCGGTGAACTTCTGGACATCGCGCAGCCGAGCTGGCTTGCGCATGCGCTCGATGGCCTTGATCTTCTCCTGGTTCGCCTCAATGCCGCGTTCCGAGACGAGGAAGCCGAGTAGCTTTCCGGCCGGGACGCCGAAAACGCATTTTTCCAGGTTAAGCTTGACCTTGTATTCGTGGAGGTTGGCGAATGTTTCCTTCAAGTCGTCGAGGAGCGTGAGGTGCTGCTTGGTCTTCACCACGATGTTGTCCACATAAACGTGGATATTGCGGCCGAGTTGTGGCAGCAGGCATTTCTACATGCAGCGTTGGAAGGTGGCGCCGGCATTCTTTAAGCCGAACGACATGGTGATGTAGCAATACTCCCGAAAGGGCGTGATGAAGGACGTCTTTAGGGCGTCGGCTGGGTCCAGCTTGATCTGGTGGTAGCTGGAGTAAGCGTCCAGGAAGGATAGGAGCTCGCACCCGGCGGTCGAGTCGATGACTTGGTCGATCCGCGGGCGGGCAAATGGATCCTAGGGACAGGCCTTGTTGAGGCTGGTGTAGTCGATACACATGCGCCAGGTCTTGTTCTTCTTCAGGACGAGGACTAGATTGGCCAGCCACTCGGGGTGAAACACTTCCATGATGAAGCCGGCCGCCAAAAGCTTGGTGACCTCTTCATTGATGGTTCTTCTCTTCTCTTCAGAAAAACATCGCAGGGGTTGATGGACAGGCTTGGCGTCCTTGCGGACTTGGAGTTTGTGCTCGGCGTACTTCCTCGGGATACCTGGCATGTCCTTGGGGGTCCATGCGAAGATATGCCGATTCTCACGGAGGAAGTCGACGAGCTCGCCTTCCTATTTGCTATCGAGGCGGGAGCCTACGACAACGTACTTGCTGCAGCTGGGATATTCCGAGTTCAGCTTCACTTTCTTGGTCTCCTTGGAGGGCTTGAAGGCGGCCTCGTCGGCCGGGTCCTCGGCTGGGATTGATGCGGCCGAGGCCTCGCCCGCCATGGCGATGATCCGGTCGAGCTGACGCCGCTCCTCGGCAATGACCAACGGCTCGCCCAGCTTGGCGTCGTCTCGGGCACACTCCAGGGACTTGCGGTCACCGGTAATGGTGATGAGGCCCTTCGGACCCGGCATCTTCATCTTCAGATACGCGTAGTGGGGGACCGCCATGAATTTGGCGAGCACGGGTCGGACCAGCAGCGCGTGGTACGCGCTGGACAGGTCCACCATCTCGAACCATATCGGTTCACGCCGGAAATGATTGTTGTCGCCAAACAGGACGTCAAGACGGACCCGGCCAATGGCAGAGCAGGAGAGGTCAGGTACAATTCCGTGGAAGATCGTCCGGGTCGGTTCCAGGTCCTCGGCCTTGAGGTCGAGTTTGGTCATTGTGTTGCGGTAGAGGATGTTGATGCTGCTGCCGGCGTCGATGAGGACTCGGGAGAACTTGCACATGCATCGTGCGATGATGGTGGTGTTGAGGACGAGGGCGTAGCCACCCAGATTCGGCATGACTGCCGGGTGGTCCTCCTGGGTCCAGGTCACCGGACGGTCCGACCAATGCATGAACTCTGATTTGGCCGGAACGACGGTGTTCACCTCCTGCCGAAGGAGGCGCTCGCTGCGCTTGTCCTCGATGCTAGTGAAGACGACATAGGCCGGGTTCTGGTCTGGGTAGGCGTCATCGCACATTGCGCCGCCGGCTGGAGGCGGCGGTGGAGGCAGAGGCGGGTTACCCGCGCCTGGAGCCAGAGCCGGAGGAGGCGGGGACGTCGCCCCTCATGATGCGCTTGGTGATGCCGCACTGCTGAAGCGTGTGCGTGGACGGCCTTGCGCCGCTGTGGTGCTTGCAGGAAGCGTCAAGCATCTCTTCGAAGCTCATGGTGGGCTGCCACGCCATCTTGCTGGTCTGCCGGCGCTTGGCTGTCGGGTCCGCCGTGTGCTCAGCGGCCGCGGCAAGCTGGTTGTCGTAGCGCTGCGCCAGCTGGTCGGCCTTGCACTTGTTGTTCTGGTGGTGTGATACGTCTCCAACGTATCTATAATTTTTTATTGTTCCATGCTATTATATTACCCCTTTTGGATGTTTATGGGCTTTATTTTACACATTTATATCATTTTTGGGACTAACCTACTAACCGGAGGCCCAGCCCGTATTGCTGTCTTTTTTGCCTATTTCAGTATTTCGAAGAAAAGGAATATCAAACAGAGTCCAAATGGAATGAAACCTTCGGGAGCGTGATTTTATGAACGAACGTGATCCAGAGGACTTAAAGTGCAAGCCAAGAAGCAGCCGAGACTCCCACGAGATAGGAGGGCGCCCCCCCCCCCGTAGGGCGCGCCCCCTGTCTCGTGGGCCCCTCGGGCGGCCACCTACGTACTTCTTCCTCCTATATAAGCCTACGAACCCCGAAAACATCCAAGAGGCAGCCGAAACACAATTTACACCACCGTAACCTTCTGTATCCGCGAGATCCCATCTTGGATCCTTCGCCAGCCCTCTGCCGGAGGGGGTATTGACAACGGAGGGCTTCTAAATCAACACCATAGCTCTTCCGATGAGTTGTGAGTAGTTTACCACAGACCTACGGGTCCATAGTTATTAGCTAGATGGCTTCTTCTCTCTTTTTGGATCTCAATACAATGTTCTCCCCCTCTCTTGTGGAGATCTATTCGATGTAATCTCTTTTTGCGGTGTGTTTGTCGAGATCCGATGAATTGTGGGTTTATGATCCAGTTTATCTATGAATAATATTTGAATCTTCTCTGAATTCTTTTATGTATGATTGAGTTATCTTTGCAAGTCTCTTCAAATTATCAGTTTGATTTGGCCTACTAGATTGATCTTTCTTGCCATGGGAGAAGTGCTTAGCTTTGGGTTCAATCTTGCGGCGTTCTTACCCAGTGACAGAAAGGGTTGCAAGACACGTATTGTATTGTTGCCATCGAGGATAACAAGATGGGGTCTATATCATATTGCATGAGTTTATCCCTCTACATCATGTCATCTTGCTTAATGCGTTACTCTATTCTTTGTGAACTTAATACTCTAGATGCAGGCAGGAGTCGGTCGATGTGTGGAGTAATAGTAGTAGATGCAGGCAGGAGTCGGTCTACTTGTTGCGGACGTGATGCCTATATACATGATCATGCCTAGATAATCTCATAATTATTCGCTTTTCTATCAATTTCTCGACAGTAATTTGTTCACCCACCGTAATACTTATGCTATCTTGAGAGAAGCCTCTAGTGAAACCTATGGCCCCCGGGTCTATCTCTTATCATATTTTCTTTCAATCTACTTTTATTTGCATCTTTACTTTTTGCATCTATATTATAAAATACCAAAAATATATTTATCTTATCTTACTATCTCTATCAGATCTCACTTTTGCAAGTGGTCGTGAAGGGATTGACAACCCCTTTATCGCGTTGGTTGCGAGTTCTCGGTTTGTTTGTGTAGGTGCGTGGCACTTTTGAGGAGCCTCCTACTGGATTGATACCTTGGTTCTCAAAAATTGAGGGAAATACTTACGCTACTATTGCTGCATCACCCTCTCCTCTTCGAGGAAAACCAACGCAAGCTCAAGACATAGCAATAAGGATTTCTGGCGCCGTTGCCGGGGAGGTCTTCGCTCAAGTCAAGACATACCAAGTACCCATCACAAACCCATCTCCCTCGCATTTACATTATTTGCCATTTGCCTCTCATTTTCCTCTCCCCCACTTCACCGTTGCCGTTTTATTCGCCCTCTCTTTCCCAATCTCCCCCTCTCTTTTCGCTTGCCTTTTTCTGTTTGCTTGTGTGTTGATTACTTGTTGCCATTGCGCAAGATAATACCAAATTGTGTGATTTCTCGAATACCAATAATAATGATTTCCTTAGTACTCCGATTGCTCCTCTTAATGATGTTGAGTCTTGTGAAATCAATACTGCTTTGCTGAATCTTGTTATGAAAGATCAATTCGCCGGCCTTCCTAGTGAAGATGTCGCTACTCATCTAAACAACTTTGTTGATTTGTGTGATATGCAACAGAAGAAAGATACGGATAACAACATTGTCAAATTAAAGTTATTTCTGTTTTCTCTAAGAGATCGTCCTAAAGTTTGGTTTTCGTCTTTGCCTAAAAATAGTATTGATTCTTGGAACAAGTGCAAAGATGCTTTTATCTCTAAATATTTACCTCCCGCAAAGATCATCACTCTTAGGAACGATATTATGAATTTTAAACAACTTGATCATGAGCATGTTGCCCGGTCTCGGGAAAGAATGAAATTGATGCTTCGCAATTGCCCTACTCATGGTTTGAATTTATGGATGATTATATAAAAAAATTATGCCGGGTTGAACTTTGCTTCTAGAAATCTCTTAGATTCGGCTGCGGGAGGCATGTTTATGGAAATCACGTTAGGAGATGCTACAAAACTTCTTGATAATATTATGGCTAATTATTCTCAATGGCACACCGAAAGATCTTCTAGTAAAAAAGTGTGATGCTATAGAAGAAATCAATGTTTTGAGTGGAAAGATGGATGAACTTATGAAATTTTTTGCTACTAAAAATACTCCTCTTGATCCCAATGATATGCCTTTGTCTTCTTTGATTGAGAATAATAATGAATCTATGGATGTGAATTTTGTTGGTAGGAATAGTTTTGGAAAGAATGCTTATAGAGGAAACATTAATGCTAGACCGTTCCCTAGTAATTCCTCTAATAATTATGGAAATTCCTACAATAATTATTATGGTAATTTTAATAAGATGCCCTCTGATTTTGAGAATAGTGTGAAAGAATTTATGATTTCTCAAAAGAATTTTAATGCTTTGCTTGAAGAAAAATTGCTCAAAGTTGATGATTTGGCTAGGAATGTTGATAGACTTTTGCTTGATGTTGATTCTCTTAAACTTAGATCTTCTCCCCCTAAGCATGATATCAATGAGTCTCTCAAAGTAATGAGAATTTCCATTGATGAGTGTAAGGAAAGAACCGCTAGATTGTGTGCTAAGAAAGATAGCTTTATAAAAGCGTGTTCTTATAGTTTCCGTGAAAATAATGATGAAGATCTTAAAGTTATTGATGCGTCTCCTGATAGATCTATGTTATGTAATATGAATTTTGATGATTATGGGACTTATGATGAATCAACTTTGCTTAGAAGGCGTCCCAAAAATTCGGAGTCTTTAGATCTTGATGCTAAATTTGGTAAAAGTGAGATTGGAGGAGTCACAACTTTAAATAGCATTGAAACCACTATCTCGGATTTCAAGGAATTTGATTATGATAATTGTTCTTTAAAAGGTTGTATTTCCTTGTTGCAATCCGTTGATAATTCTCCTCATGCTTATAGTCAAAACAAAGCTTTTACCAAACATATCGTTGATGCCTTGTTGCAATCTTATGATGAAAAACTTAATTTGGAAGTTTCTATACCTAGAAAACTTAATGATGAGTGGGAACCTACTATAAAGATTAGAATTAAAGATTATGAGTATTTTGCTTTGTGTGACTTGGGTGCTAGCGTTTCCACGATTCCGAAAACTTTATGTCATATTCTAGGTTTCCATGATCTTGATGATTGCTCGTCAAATTTGCACCTTGCGGATTCCACTATTAAAAAGGCAATGGGAAGGATCAATGATGTTCTCATTGTTGCAAATAGAAATTTGGTTCCCATGGATTTTATCGTTCTTGATATAGATTGTAATCTTTCTTGCCCTATTATTCTTGGTAGACCTTTCCTTAGAACGATTGGCGCGATTATTGATATGAAGGACGGGAATATTAGATTCCAATTTCCGTTAAAGAAAGGCATGGAGCACTTTCCAAGAAATAAAGTCAAATTACCTTATGAGTCTATCATGCGGGCTAATTATGAATTTAGTGCCAAAGATGGCACTACTTCGATCTATCTTCGCTTTTATGCCTAGCTACGGGCGTTAAACGATAGCGCTAGTTGGGAGGCAACCCAATTTTTCTTTATGTTTTTTTGTTTTTCTCCTGCTTAGTAATAAATCTTGCATCTACTCTCTGTTTAGATGTGTTTTTATCTTTTAATAAGTGTTTGTGCCAAGTAGAACCTATAGGATAAACTATGATGATAGTTGATTTGATTCTGCTGAAAAACAGAAACTTTGTGCTCACAATAAAAAATTCAATAAATCACAGAAACGTGATTTTGCATTGATTCGTTTTTCTTCTGATCAATAGACAAATTGTCCAGTACTTCCTATTTTGGTAGGATTTTTAGAGTTCCATAAGTTTGCGTTAGTTACAGATTTCTACAGACTGTTTTGTTTTTGACAGATTCTGTTTTCCGTGTGTTGTTTGCTTATTTTGATGCATCTACGGCTAGTAAAATAGTTTATAAACAAAAGGGAAGTTGGAATACAGTAGGTTTAACACCAAAATAAATAAAGAATGAGTTCATTACAGGACCTTATGTGGTGGTTTTGTTTTCTTTCACTAACAGAGCTTATAAGATTTCCTGTTGAGTTTTGTGTTGTGAAGTTTTCAAGTTTTGGGTAAAGCTTTTATGGACTATGGAATAAAGGGTGGCAAGAGCCTAAGCTTGGGGATGCCCAAGGCACCCCAAGATATTCAAGGATAGCCAAAAGCCTAAGCTTGGGGATGCCCCGGGAAGGCATCCCCTCTTTCGTCTTCGTTCATTGGTAATTTTACTTGGAGCTATATTTTTATTCGCCACATGATATGTGTTTTGCTTGGAGCGTCGTGTATTATATTAGTCTTTTCTTTTTAGTTTACCACAATCATCCTTTTTGTACACACCTTTTTGGAGAAGCCTATTTGATTAGAATTTGCTAGAATATTCTATGTGCTTCACTTATATCTTTTGAGCTTGATAGTTTTTGCTCTAGTGCTTCACTTATATCTTTTAGAGCACGGTGGTGTCTTAATTTTGAAGAAATTTCTAGTCTCTCATGCTTCACTTATATTTTTTTTGAGAGTCTTTTAGAACAGCATGATATTTGCTATGGTTACAAAATTGGTCCTAGAATGATGAGCATCCAAGTTGGGTATAATAAAAACTATCATAGGAAGTGAATTGGATGCTATGATCAATTTGATACTTGATAATTGTTTTGAGATATGGAGGTAGTGATATTAAAGTCATGCTAGTTTGGTGATTATGAATTTAAAGAATGCTTGCGTTGAAGTTAGCAAATCCTGTAGCATGCACGTATGGTTAAAGTTGTGTAACAAATTTGAAACATGAAGTGTACCTGGCTTATGCATCCTTATGAGTGGCGGTCGGGGACGAGCAATGGTCTTTTCCTACTAATCTATCCCCCTAGGAGCATGCGCGTAGTACTTGATTTTTGATGACTTCTAAATTTTTGCAATAATTATATTAGTTTTTTTACTAATGTTGAGTCCATGGATTATACGCACTTTTACCTTTCCGCCATTGCTAGCCTCTTCGGTACCGTGCATTGCCCTTTCTCACCTTGAGAGTTGGTGCAAACTTCTCAGGTGCATCCAAACCCTGTGGTACGATATGCTCTATCACACATAAACCTCCTTATATCTTCCTCAAAACAGCCACCATACCTACCTATTATGGCATTTCCATAGCCATTCTGAGATATATTGCCATGCAACTTTCCACCGTTCCATTTATCATCATCATGACATACATTACTTTTGTCATATTGCCATTGCATGATCATGTAGTTGACATCGTATTTGTGGCAAAGCCACCATGCATTATTTTTCATACATGTCACTCTTGATTCATTGCACCATCCCGATACACCGCCGGAGGCATTCATATAGAGTCATATCTTATTCTAGCTTCGAGTTGTAATTCATATGTTGTAATCAATAGAAGTGTGATGATCATCATTATTAGAGCATTGCCCAAAAAGAAAAAAAGAAAAAAAGAAGAAAAAAATTAAGAAAGGCCAAAAGAAGAAAAAAAGAAAGGCCCAAAAAAATAAAAAAGAAGAAGAAAAAAATAAAAAAAATAAAAAGGGAAATGTTACTATCTCTTTTTACACACTTGTGCTTCAAAGTAGCACCTTGTTCTTCATATAGTGAGTCTCGTATTTTGTGCTTCAAAGTAGCACCATGTTTTTCATATGATGAGTCTCATAAGTTGTCTTTTTCATACTAGTGGGCATTTTTCATTATAGAACTTGTCTTGTATATTCCTACGATGGGCTTCCTCAAATGCCCTAGGTCTTCGTGAGCAAGCAAGTTGGATGCACACCCACTAGTTTTCTTTTGTTGAGCATTCATTTATAGCTCTAGTGCATCCGTTGCATGGCAATCCCTACTCCTCATGTTGACATCAATTGGTGGGCATCTCCATAGCCCGTTGATTATCCTCGTCAATGTGAGACTTTCTCCATTTTTGTCTTCTCCACACAATCCCCATCATCATATTCTATTCCACCCATAGTGTCATATCCATGGCTCACGCTCATGTATTGCGTGAAGGTTGAAAAAGTTTGAGATTATGTAAGTATGAAACAATTGATTGGCTTGTCATCGGGGGTATAGAAGTTGGGAACATCTTTGTGTGACGAAAATGAAGCATAGCCTAACTATATGATACTGTAGGGATGAACTTTCTTTTGCCATGTTATTTTGAGAAGACATGATTACCTTGATTAGTATGCTTGAAGTATTACTATTTCTTTTGTCAATATGAACTTTTATTTTGAATCATTTGAATCTGAACATTCATGCCACAATAAAGAGAATTACCTTATAAATTATGCTAGGTAGCATTCCACATCAAAAAATTCTTTTTTATCATTTACCTACTCGAGGACGAGCAGGAATTAAGCTTGGGGATGCTTGATACATCTCCAACATATCTATAATTTTTTATTGTTCCATGCTATTATATTACCCCTTTTCGATGTTTATGGGCTTTATTTTACACATTTATATCATTTTTGGGACTAACCTACTAATCGGAGGCCCAGCCCGTATTGCTGTTTTTTTTGCCTATTTCAGTATTTCGAAGAAAAGGAATATCAAACAGAGTCCAAACAGAATGAAACCTTCGGGAGCATGATTTTTGGAATGAACGTGATCCAGAGGACTTAGAGTGCAAGCCAAGAAGCAGACGAGGCTCCCACGAGATAGGAGGGCGCCCCCCCCTGTAGGACGCGCCCCCTGTCACGTGGGCCCCTCGGGCGGCCACCGACGTACTTCTTCCTCCTATATAAGCCTATGTACCCCGAAAACATCCAGGAGGCAGCCTAAACACAATTTCCACCACTGTAACCTTCTATATCCGCGAGATCCCATCTTGGAGCCTTCGCCAGCACTCTGCCGGAGGGGGAATTGACCACAGAGGGCTTCTACATCAACACCATGGCCCTTCTGATGAGTTGTGAGTAGTTTACCACAAACCTACGGGTCCATAGTTATTAGCTAGATGGCTTCTTCTCTCTTTTTGGATCTCAATACAATGTTCTCCCCCTCTCTTGTGGAGATCTATTCGATGTAATCTCTTTTTGCGGTGTGTTTGTCGAGCTCCGATGAATTGTGAGTTTATGATCAAGTTTATCTATGAATAATATTTGAATCTTCTCTGAAATCTTTTATGTATGATTGAGTTATCTTTGCAAGTATCTTTGAATTATCTGTTTGGTTTGGCCTACTAGATTGACCTTTCTTGCCATGGGAGAAGTGCTTAGCTTTGGGTTCAATCTTGCGGTGTTCTTACCCAGTGACAGAAAGGGTTGCAAGACACGTATTGTATTGTTGCCATCGAGGATAACAAGATGGGGTTTATATCATATTGCATGAGTTTATCCCTCTACATCATGTCATCTTGCTTAATGTGTTACTCTGTTCTTTGTGAACTTAATACTCTAGATGTAGGCAGGAGTCGGTCGATGTGTGGAGTAATAGTAGTAGATGCAGGCAGGAGTCGGTCTACTTGTTGCGGACGTGATGCCTATATACATGATCATGCCTAGATAATCTCATAATTATTCGCTTTTCTATCAATTGCTCGACAATATTTGTTCACCCACCGTAATACTTATGCTATCTTGTGAGAAGCCTCTAGTGAAACCTATGGCCCCCGGGTCTATCTCTTATCATATTTGCTTTCAATCTACTTTTATTTGCATCTTTACTTTTTGCACCTATATTATAAAATACCAAAACTATATTTATCTTATCTTACTATCTCTATCAGATCTCACTTTTGCAAGTGGCCGTGAAGGGATTGACAACCCCTTTATCGCGTTGGTTGCGAGTTCTCAGTTTGTTTGTGTAGGTGCGTGGGACTTTTGAGGAGCCTCCTACTGGATTGATACCTTGGTTCTCAAAAATTGAGGAAAATACTAATGCTACTATTGTTGCATCACCCTCTCCTCTTCGAGGAAAACCAACGCAAGCTCAAGACGTAGCATGGTGCTGCTGTCGGCTGCTTTGGCCGGCCGGCTTCGGAGGGGGAACCGGCTTTGCCTTGCCGGCTTCATCCAGTGCCACCTGGATCTTCATGGTGGAGTCGGCGTTGGCGTATTTGTCTGCCGTCACCATGAGCGCGGCCATGGTGTCCGACTCGGAGCACAAGAGCTTGTGCTTGAGGAGGGTGTCGTCCCGGCACCCGTTGACGAAGTACTGGATTGCTTGGACTTCATGGATGCCCTCGCAGCTGTTCTGGAGCTCGGTCCAGCGTGCGAGGTACTCACGGCCGGTCTCTGTAGGCCCTTGCACGCACATGGTGAGCTGGCTAGGGCAGCCGGGTCGCTTGTAGGTCCCGGTTAAGTTGCGAACGAAGGCTTGCTCGAAATCGACCCACGTGTTGACGCTGACCATCGGCAGACTGTTCAACCAGGTGCGGGCCGACCCCTGGAGCATGAGTGGTGCGTAGTGATGGGGAGTTGGCAATTGGCACCAGTGATGCCAATGGCGGTGGTGTAGTCGGTGAGCCAATCTTCCGGCTTCACGGTCCCATTGTACTTGGGGGTGTCACAGCGAAGCATGAACCCTTTGGGAAAGGGCTCTTCCCGGATGCGTGGGCCAAAGCACGCCAGTCCGA
Organism: Triticum aestivum; assembly: GCF_018294505.1. Classification (NCBI taxonomy): domain Eukaryota; kingdom Viridiplantae; phylum Streptophyta; class Magnoliopsida; order Poales; family Poaceae; genus Triticum; species Triticum aestivum. Next base: position 530,252,586 of record NC_057813.1, on the reverse strand, counting down.
TAGTGCCGCTTTCCTCCACCTCCAGGGAGTGAGCGAGCTGGTCGAGGCAGTGGCGAGCGTCGGCGTCGTCGATGGCGCGCGGGCCGAGTCGACTGGCGACCAGGCCACGGGGGGCTGGGTCGGTTGGAGCCGGACGCCGGCCATGCTGGCCGGGTCCGTGCTGGATCTCCGGGATGGGCTTGTCGCCCAAACCGCCGGCAGCCGTGGCGGCTAGGTCGCGCTGAGTCTGGGCTCGGCCGGAGTGCGCCTCGCCGGGTGGCAAGGACACTGTGTGCTGAAGTTCGCCGGGTCCGCCAACGCGGGCGGAGCCGGATCCCACCAGCTTGGCGAGCTGGTTGAGGCGGTCTTGCTGGGCGTTGGCTGCGTTGAGGAGGTCACGCATCCGCCCGATGCGCTCCTTCAGTTCTTCGCCCGTGAGCTGTTCCAGGTCGACTGTGGCTGCCTGGGCAGCGCGCATGTTCTTCGTTGGGGTCTCGTACACGGTCGGGACGGCACCGAGGCCTGGCCGATTGCTCCTCCTCGGGCACGCACGTCGGAGACCCGGCTCGGCTCGGCCGCGGCGGGCGTGAATCCATAGGCGGCATTGCACTCGAGCTGAGCGGAATCCAGGCGACGCTGGGTGGCGGCGAGCGTCTCGGACAGGTCCAGCATCTGTTGGCGCCTTTCCTCGAGCTGGGCTCGGGCCTCGGCGACGTTGGTGGCGTCGATGTCGGTGTCGATGGGGACGCGGAGGCTCACATCGCGGTGTGCAACGGATCGGACGGCTCGGTCTGTTCCGTTGCGGCCCTGGCTTTGGCAGCCTTCCTCGTCTTGCTCGATGAGGAGGAGGCGCCGTCGCCGGTGACGAAGACCTCCACGTGGACGTCCATTGCCCCGGTGGAAATGCCACCGCCGAGGGAGAGGGGGGAGTCGAAGTAGCTGAGTACTTCGCTGGGGTACTCGTCGGCCGTGGGCGCATCGGAGATGCGCAGCGCGGCGAAGGAGGTGGCGAGTGTGTCGATGACGTCCTTCGCCAGCATCACGGACTCGTCGGAGTAGGAGAAGGGCCCCGTCTGAAGCATGCTCCCGGCCAGCTCCTCGAGTTTCCCCACGGTGGGCCCCAACTCTCGTGGTGGGTGCACGGCAGATGCCGTGGGATGGCTAAAGAGAGGAGGAGGCTCGAGGGCACTGGTGGGCTCTAGAGGCAGGGTTGGCATGAGCGAGCACGGGACGCAAGAGATACCCAGGTTCGGAGCTCTCCGAAGAGATAAAACCCCTAGTCCTGCTGAGTGTAGTTTGATGTGTGACAGTACAAGGTTGCTCCTAGAGCTGTATGGACGAGGAAGGAAGGTTGGCCAAGGCTTAGGCTGCTCCTTCTCCCCGGGTGGATGCTACTGTTTGTTGGCTAGTTCCTCTATGTTTTCCTGCTTGCTTACTTTTCTACCTCCCGTGTATGCGTGGGCTCCTTAGGGGTCTTATAGGCCAACCCCCAGGGATACAATGGTAATGTTACAAGTTGGTGGGTCCGGGTCATCGGCGTCTGGGGACCCGAGCTGGGGCCCGCTGGGGGCCTGTGGTTCGCCGGGTTCCCCTAGGTGCGGGCCCCGCGTGCCTAGGGGCACTATGCGCCATCTTGTCGATCGTCATGTCGTGGCCGAGTCGAGTCGTATATGGTGGCGCTCCATCAGGTCGCCGCTTGCTGTCGTCAGTGGTGATGACGGGGCACTGTAGCCGCGCCGGCCCTGGTCAGCGGGTAGGTGAGGGGCATTGTTTCCACGCTCCGGCTAACCAAAGGCATGGGCGGGGCACTGTTGCCTTGGTCATGAGTGGCTGAAGATTCGTCCCATCGTATGGCCTGGATGGGACGGGAGTTGACCCATGGCTGGGTTGTGGAGCACGCCACGGGTGGAGCTGGCTTCTTGAGGAAGCCTTGGTCGCGCCGGGTTCGGCTGTCTTGTACTAGTTGTTGAGGCCGAGTCGAGCGACCCGGCCAAGCGCGTGTCGGCTTGAGGGGCCACGACGGCCCTGTTGTTTTTTAAAAGGATCCGGGTTCCGTTGCCTGCCCGGGGTTCATCCCCCCAACAATATGGCTCATGGATTAGTAGGAACCAACAAGACAAGATTGAATGTTAACACAGTTTCAGCCAGTGTAAAACGGCAACATTATTATAGCATATTTGCAAGCATGGAACAGAGGCATATGACATCCAAAATTAACAACCATGGCACGTGAACAAAGTACTCATAGCATATTTCAAAACATGTAATTGGAGAATCTCCATAAGAGGCATGGATCAATCAATAACATGGTCCCAACAAGGCATCATGAAGTTAACAGAAATCTGGAACATTATATAAGCATGTTCATGGCAATGAAAACATATGCTACAGGACATATATGAGGCATCCAATGACATGGCATGACAGAGCATAACATATCCATCAAAACATGTCAACTAAGTATCTCCAGATTATGCATGGATTAATTGGTAGCATCAAGAAAAATATGGCATCATGATATTACAGATTCAGCATTGATAGAAAGTTAACAGCAAGTAGCCCACTTCACAAGCTTGATGCACTCACTACAGGGCCAATCAAAATACATGGATGACACCACTGTGAATATGGCATGAAAATGCTCCTAAAACATGTACACATCATGCTCATAGGATGCACACACAAGATGCAACAAAAATGACAAATCAGCAAGTTACAGCAGTTTTCAGCAGTTAACAACAACATGCACTTTTGCAACAGGGATTAAGATATCAAGATGCACCCTAACATGAACGCAAAGCACACTAACATATAGAGCATGAAGATCAGAACATGTGCATATCAAGATCATCATCATAGGATCAATAGAGACAAGCTTATAGCACTCACAAGACACATATATGATGTTACCAAGTAGCAGTTTCAGCAGTTTATATCACATAGCAGTTTTGCAATGATGATTAAGGCATCAATATCAATAGGAACATGAATGCAAACTAGACCATCATGAAGAGCACTCTGAGATGAACATTTTGACATATCATACATCAACATAGGGAAAACATGCACAAAGTTACAAGCATCCAAACAAGCACGCATAATATAGCATTCCAGTGACTTAGCAGTTTTTGCAGAAAAACACGGGGTGAGCGAAAATAGCTATTGTGCACTCAGGGCGAGGGATTGGGCCAGCGGGGCGCTCACCTCGTGGGCTGTGGCCCAGGTCAGTGGAGTGGGCCGGCGCTACTGTTGGTCGCGGCTGGGCTGGTGGAGAAGGGGCCTACTCGGAGGAGCTCGTCCTTGACCTTGCCAAGGCCGAGGCAAGGCATGGCGGCGGCAGCGGTTCGACCCGACGAGCGGGGTGAAGGCAAGGCGGGCGACCGGTGGGGGTGGATAGATCCGGCCAACAGCGGCGGTGGACGGCACCCGAACGTCTGGCAGCGTAGCTTCACGGGCGTGCGGCCATCCATGGCGGCAGCTCCTGCAGGGGAAGAGAGCAAGGTGAAGGAGAGGGAGGACGAAGGGGAAAAGGGAGAAGCAAGCAAAGGAGCTGGTCTGGCCGTCGAGGTCACCGGTAGCGGCGGCGTGCGGCCTCCGGCGAGGGGGCGGGGTCGGCCGCTGGTGCGGGGATTTGGCGTCGAGCGGGAGCTCGGGCCCCTGGTTTGGGCGTGCGGTGCACCTGCGGGCTGCGGCGGCGAAGATCCGGGCCCGGGCGGGCTCCGGATGGGCCTCCGCTGGCCGCGCGGGGTGGAGGAGGCGCGGGACAGGTGGCGCGAGGGGATTGGAGGGAAGCAGCTGTGGGTGGCGGCGCGGCGAATCCGGGCGCGCCAAGTGGCGGGGGTGTGCTGGTTGCGGCGGCACGCTAGTGATTGGCGGCGACAAGTGGTGGCGGGGCTGAGGGCCGGCGCGGAAAACGATGAGGAGGCGGCGGCTGAGGGTTAGAGGAGGCTAGGGGGTAGGATTGACCAGATTTGGAAGGAGAGGGGGTTTAAATAGGTTAGGTGGTCAATGGATTAGGGTTAGGAGGGGTTTTGGAGCCTCCGATCGTGATCGAACGGTTCCGGGCAGAGGAAGGGGTAGGCTGGGCCTAGTGGACTTATTGTGGCTGTGTAGAAGGTCGTGGGTTGCGGGAGAGAAGAGAGAGAGAGAGGCCCAACAACAGCTTCCGGAGACCGAAAACATCCGACGTTTGACCGAAGAAAGTGCCACTATATGTTTAACGGTTGGGCTATCAAATGGACTCCGAATGCGACGAAATTTGACAGGCGGTCTACCTACACTATAATAAGACCGCACGCCAAGTTTCACCCCATTCTGAGAACATTTTTATGCCACTTATAAAATAATATTGCGGAGGTGCCGTGGGCGCGTGCGACTATGAAATGGCTCGGAACGGACAACGGAGAGAACTGGGAGAACTCGAATGGATGCAAGTTTTGAAAAACATGCAGATGAAATGCAGATGATGACATAACAAAGTGCAACACGTAAGCAAATGACATGGCAACGACGGTGAATAACTGGAAGACACCTGGCACATCGGACTAGGGGTGTTACAGCGACGCGGCGAGCGCGGAGAGCAGGGGCAAGTGCGGCCCAGCGCGGCTGGCAAAGGAGCGGGACGGGTGGGGCGCGTGGGCGTGAGCGTGCTTCGGCGCGAGCAGGCGCGGCCAGAAGTAGGGGCACGACGCGCGGGCGAGCAGTGGCAAACGGAGCACGGGCGTGGTGGGTGTAGCAGGAGCAGGGGACGGCCACGGCGCGGGACAGCGGGAGAGTGCGCGCGCGTGCGTACGGGGACAGAGGGAGCAGGAGAGGGGGAGCTCACGGGGGCCGTAGGGACTGAGGCAGCGGGGCGCGGGGAGGAGGACGGGGAAGAAGGCGACGAGGTCCAGCGACGGCGTGGCAGCGGTGATCGGCGACAAGGACTCCGGGCGGCGGCGGTGAGCGCTGGGGCGCTCCCAATCCAGATCGCACCGGGGGGGAGGGGGTGAGTGGGGATCGTGGGGAGGGGATTAGGGTTCGGTGGGAGGGCAGGGGCCTAAGTAGGCCAGTAGGTGGGCCGGCCTGGCTGGGCCATGGCCTGGTTGCACTGGGGAAAACCTTTTGCTTTTAGCTTTCTTAATTTTTTATTTATTTTATTTTCCTTTTTAGTTTTCTTTTAGTTCCTAATTATTCTAGTTTTAATAAAATTCCAAAGTGGCACCTAAATTGATGTTACAAGTTATGTCACAACCACAAAAAGTTTCATCCCAAAATAATATAGTTTAGTATTTTACATAATATAAAAGGCATTTAATTAATGGTTTTATCTACTGATTTAATTAGTTTAGTGCATTTAACATTTTATAAAGACTTGGTTTCTCCACCAATATATCTTATGAATTATTTTTCACAATAATAATATTTTAGTTTTGACTTTTGAAAACTTTAATTGTTTGACTTGTTTTTGAATTTGGATTTTGAATCGGTTTTGAACTAACGTGAGATTAGCAACAGTAATGAAGGTGACGTGACATCATTAGCAGAGGTTCACTGTAACTTAATTATCCGGGCGTCACACCTCATAATCAGGTCAGGCATCTCATTGTGGCTCACGTGAAGCACACGTATTAACCAAAGGTAATCACTACCAGTACTAGATCTTTATATACTACTGACTATTATTTTTTGTAACATCAATTACAGATTGCATTCTACTCGGTACTCTTGTTAGATATAGATCAAACTATCTGTTAGAACTTTTGGTCTAGGCTGTATATGTATACTAACATAGAACCACATAAGGAAAAATCTAAAAGACCGGTTAGAAGTCTATTTATTATTTTGAAGTATTTTATGCTTAAAAAACAAAGAGAAAATAATTAAGCGTCACTCTAGTATCAAAATTTTAATCTGATTGAGGAGATGATCCAGGCTGAGTTGAGAAGTGTATGTGATGCAGAAACTGTTTACAACGGCAACCAAACGCACCCATAGCAATACATGTGTGTGGATCGATCGATCTTAGCCATCCTCTGAATCTTCGTCTTCTGGCTGGTCGTAGCGTTGGTGGGTTGACTTCTTGGGCTTGGCCGATCAGCCCATTAGGTCCTTGTCCACTTACTTGTCCACTTATTATTTGCCTTATTAATAGCCCATTACAAGCGGCAACTTAGGGTAACGTTGTTCTAAAAAAAACTTAAGGCTATGTAAAGCTACTGTTAGTCCCCGCTGGATTCTGTTGGGGGTGGCCGATCGATCGGGGGGTCTGGCCCCGCTTACCCCCCTAGTGGCTTCGCCTCTAGCGGCAACACGGCGGACGCGGGCTGCCCCCATCCTCGTTGTAGATCGTGTCATCAGCTCAAGAGACATCAAGGTGATGTGTACCCATTTGCAGAACTGAATGTTCCAGCTCTCTGTAACAGTGTACGAGTAGCTACGCTTGCTCGATCATAAGGGTTGTGTAATGTTTGGCTGGGCTTGCCCCTCTGTTTGTTTCTAATCTTGCTTGTAAATACTGAAATTGGGCTCATGTACATGTATGTAACTACAAAGAAGATTAAGATTGATTGGCCGGTGGACTCGTTGCAAAAATCTGTGTGTGGGAGACAAAAGAATATGAATACACAACTTCAAAATTCTTGCCCAGTTTCAAGCTATTTTTCCATCTAATGCGCCATAACTTGAGAATAAGAATATGAATACAGAACTTCAAAATCTATCCGTGTAAGCATCAAGCTATTTTTCCATCTAATGCGCCATAACTTGAGAGTACGAGATGGTGAACTACTGAACTTTGCCTAGTGATTGATCTATGATTTATGCTCACGTAACAGCTTACCTGTGAGATCCTGAAGCATGTCAGGTGACATAGGGGTGGCTGTCTGGAGCAACGCCGTTGAGTACTTGGAAGATTGAGACGCAACCTGCGAATGGTGAGCAGCAGTCGACGGAGGCCCAATCACGACCGACAAAGAAAAGAGCATGGCTCGAGTCACCACCAGCAGAGGATGAACCGTAGCAAAGGGCCGGTAGCTGTCGTGGGAGGGCCCGTTGCTGCCGTTGGAGGGAAGGACATGGCTCGAGTCGCCACTAAGGGAGGACGAGTTGTAGGAACGGAGGCCGTGTTGCTGCCGTCGGAGGGGTTGTGTGTAACACCCCAAAAATTTAACAAAAATTTTGATGTTAAAATTTTGCCAGGAGTTTTAAAATTTTTCTTTCTGGATTATTTCTGTGGAGTTCAGAGCATCTCTTTTAATATTGAGGATAATTATTTTTCCTAGTGGAGCTTTCCAAGATATTAGACTTCTATGCCATCTTATTAAAACAATTTCTAAATCAGTAGATTTATTTATTAAATTATTTCACCCTGAGCTTTAATCATTAAAATGGCTTGTTTTAAATTTTGGAGCTCTGTTTGTACTGCAACCTGTTGATAACTTTAACTAATATTCCAACCAAAAATTGGAGATGTCATGTGATACCCCTAGATCACTTTTGTGCAATTATATAGTTATTTCATTGCATTTTTTTAGTGTTACACCTGTTTTTCAGATCTGGTCCAGTGGGCACTTTTGCACTACAACCCATTTAAATATTTCCCTAGAGCCTCCACCAAAATTATGGGATAACAGTAGTAGCTTGCCACCCAACTTTATGCAAAAACATAGTGATGTTCTTTGGAAGATTTGAGTGCATCAACCTTCTTTTCATTCTGGACCAGACTTGAGTTTTCTACTGCAACCCTATTATTTCTTGCTCTAGTGACTTTGTGCTTTCTCATGCTTGTAGTCAACCCTGCAAAACCCCTAAGTCCAGGAGCATGCCCTCTTTGGAACACTTTTGGTCCTTGTAATGATGCCATTTGCTCTCTGTCCAGAAGTGTAGTTTTGCAAAACTTGCACTAGCAAGTTTCTCCTATCTGCAAACTAACTTTACCACCCTCTCTTACATCCATAGAGACACTGATCTGGAGAATATGGCCACTCCAAGAACTACCTAAGTGCCTTTGGCATTTTGTCAAACACCCTGAGTGCACAGCCAGATTTGGCATGACTTCAAGTTTACTTGGTGAACTTGAGCCTCTGACCAATCCACCATGTCCCTTTTGTCCCTTGCTAACCTTAGACTAGTCATGTTTCTTGCCAGCTACAACCGCGACCTCTAGGCTTCCCTGGCATTTCGTCGAGCATGTCCCGGGCGTGCTCTGGGCGCGTCTAGAGCGTGCGTTTGGCACCCACGAGCGCCCGAGCCGCCGCGTCACGCCCCGCACTCAGTCCGGCCCGTGACCGGTCCCAGCCAACACTCCGTGTTCCCCTGCACCGCCACACCACCCCGACCAACCTGGCACCCCACAGCGCCACCGTCAGGACGGCCGTGGCGGCTAGCTAGCGGATGCTTGCAAGCCCGGCCGTGTCGGCGCCGCCCAAGCCACCGGCGCTTGCCACCTGCCTCCTGGAACAGTGCGTGCTCATCCACAGCTTCGTCCTCTAGCGCGCGTTGCCGCCACGTCGCCCTAGCTACAGAACGGCGGTCACCGGCAAGCTTATCCATGGCCGCCGCAAACTGACCTCCATCGCCTATATAAGAGGCCCTTGAGCTCAAACCGGCACGCAGGAAGCCTCACACCATTCCGCTCGTGCCCCATTAGCCGTCAATCGAAGGGAGGGAGTCGTCTTCCTCCTCTCCGGCAACTCCAGCCGCTGTCACTAACCAGGCCATTCCGGCGCCACCAGGGCCTCCCCCTCTCCACTCTCTCCACCAGGAACCCCCTCACCCTCTTGTGAGTCCGTCCCCCTACTCAGTCTTGATCGGGACTCACCGCGGGCGAAATCACACTTTTTCCGACGACCTCCGTCCACCGCAGAGCTCGCCGCCGGCAGCTCCGTCCACCCCAAAGGACGAAATCACCACCGGAGTAACCGCCTCGACCCCCTGAACCCACGGGTGACCTCCGTTTGTCGAGTGGTGCCGTCGTTCGCCGGCGGGCGTCGCCGGAGTCCCGCACCCTCTCTCGGGCGGAGGAAGAGGAGGGAAGTGGACGAGTCAAACCTGACTAGTGGGCCAGGCGGGCCCACTGTCAGTGACTCAGGCACATTCCACGCTGGATAAGTGGAAGCGCATTTCCAAAATGCGCCTTCGACGTGTACATATATTTCGAAACGTTTTCTTTTTCTGTTTTTATTTAAATAACAGGTTTTTGACAAAACTTTGACCGGCTGTATCTTTTTAAATACAACTCCAAATGAATTAATTCTTTTTCCTACCTCTTTCAAATGATGTCTAGTTTATTTTAAGATTTATTTGAAAACATTTCAAGACAACCTTTTGTGCTGTTTTGTTTTTGTGTGTTAATTCATATATATTCTTTTAAATAGGATTTTTGAAGATTTCAAGATGTTTTGGAATGCACGCTGCTTTCCCATGACCTGAAGGCAAGCATTCTGAACCCTGGTGTAATTTATGTGTGTGTTGTTTGAATCGGTGACAACACCACCGCGACGCGAGCATACGTCATTTTATGTGAGGAAGTGATCCTACACATGAGTGCATTTTTATGAGTTTATGCTAATGAAGTTGACATGATTTGTGATGGAAATCACCGCCATACGTCTTTCATGCATACCGGAAGGGAAGCCGGGAAGGCCTCTGTCTTGGGTAGACACGGTCTTGTCCCTAATACTCCGTCGAGACGGTCGTGTCCGGTATGGCATGAGGGATATGTCGTGTGATGTTTCTATCTGTTGTTTGAAGTATATGCATTGTTATGCTAATCATGTAGGATATATTACAACCTCCTGAGTCGACCGTAGATCGAGTCTTGTGCCAGTAACCCCCATACTTGCTTCGTACTACCACTCGTCTCTACGATAAGTAGGGTACGGTTCAGTAAGTTGTCAACTCCTTTCCTAGCACACACCGTACAGAGAGGCCATGGTGGAAGATACTGGAGGCATCCGGTAGTCATGCCACCGGGTCCAGGAGCATGGCTGTTACGGTTGTAGCCGAAGGGGGTAGCTTCCCCAGTTTTGCGCGCGGTATAAATTTTGTGATCCCATGCTACGTTGAGGTTGTAGCCTCCCCACTTAGAGTTTTGCTTGACAGGTGTCGTGGGTGATTCCAGACACATGTGAGTTAAGCTGGTGTGTGCAAGTTATGTGTGTTTCCAACAAAAAGAATCCGTTACTCGTGGGTAAAGAGTACACCCTCTACAGAGATTAAACCTATTCGAATAGCCGTGTCCATGGTCAAGGACTACAGTCTGGGATGGGTCAAGTGTTGGTCTTAGTGTCGGTCTTCGGAGGTGAAAATGTTAAACCAGAACTGGAATTACTACCTGTGACTTGTGATAATTATGATTATTATTATTGTTGACTAACCCCATGTTATTTTTGTTATTATCGAGTATCCCTGGGATGGTTCTACCTCCGGGATATTCACTATGATTATTTTCTTTTAAGCCCTTTATGTGGTGTCGCTCAGACGTCCGACTGTAGCATTTATTTTAAAGCCCTTTATGTGTTGTCGCTCAGACGCCCGACTGTGGCATTTCTTTTAAAGCCCTTTATGTGGTGTCGCTCAGACGCCCGACTGTGGCATTTCTTTTAAGCCCTTTATGTGGTGTCGCTCAGACGCCCGACTGTGGCATTTCTTTTAAAGCCCTTTATGTGGTGTCGCTCAGACGTCTGACTGTGGCATTTCTTTTAAAGCCCTTTATGTGGTGTCAGTCAGACGCCCGACTGTGGCATTTTTTTTAAAGCCCTTTATGTGGTGTCGCTCAGACGCCCGACTGTGGCATTTCTTTTAAAGCCCTTTATGTGGTGTCGCCTAGACGCCCGGCCGTGGCATGTTTGTTGTTTTATTTCAAAATTTTATATTGCTATGTTGTTACATATTTTTAATTAACATGCTCGTACGCATCAGAGTTTTATTTATCATTTGTGACTGATGTCATGAGCATATAATATTTTCAGCACATCATTGTCATATTATGCCTGTGTTCATAATGTTTGTGAGTACATTCAAAGTACTCACTGGCTTGTCCCTGGCTATTGTCTTGGCTAGATTTTCTTGCGCGGAGAGGAGCAACCATGCCAACAGTCCCGGAACCTGAGCAACGATGATAGCAGCCCCGCGAAGATAGGAGTTAGCCTGGTCAGCTGTTCCTGTGGGAATTGGAGTCCCATAGACACTGATGATCCACAAACCGCTTCCGCCATCAACCATTAGAAACCATTTGTTGTCCTCACAGGCCAGAATGGTCTTGTACTACATATTTTGAAATTTTGCTTGGTATTTCTGTATCAAGTTGGTGCCTCATCAGCTAACAGTTATCCTGGGGCTGGTGAGCACAAGGTCCATTTTCTGGAAATAAATACCCGGAGAATCGGTCCCCACAGACTTGGTACTAGAGCCAGGCTGACCATTGGCTAATCCTGTCTTAGCCAGGTCGGATAACTTAGGTAAACCAGCCTACCAGACCCTAACCAAAACCCCAGCCAAGCTTCCCGTGCAAGATAGCCACACAGTGATCCCGACACTTTTGGCAGTCGATGCCCAACCTATCAGTCTAGCCTGTCGATCACATGCCAGTGACCGATGGCAAAAATGTCTCATTCGCAAGCGTGCGAAGGAAGACTCCGTCCCCTTTTTCTATAAAAAGGGCACGCTAGCCTCAACCAGCACAACACAGCCTCTTCCCCAACCTAGCCACAATGCCTGGTCCCATAGTGCACAATGAGACCACAACAACCAATCTTGGAGGTTTTGTGACCATACTCGCAAACCTCACCCGGCGTGCCTACGCGTTAGAAGAGCCCCAAGAATATGTTGTGTACCAAGGACCCATGAGCGGTGAAGATCGCCAATTCTGGGCCACTGTGCACATCTATGGTAGGGGTCTGTCACCAGAACGCCCCTACAGGTTCACCGGAAGAACAACTTCCTTCGAGCCACAAGCCATCCAGCTAGCCGATCGAGAAGCTATAGTTCAACTCCGGCAGTTGTCGCCCAGAGTTAACTGTCGCTCGTTCTACTACTACCCCAGGGGTGAAGGGTATGGTAGACCACCCCAAGTTGCCAACGGAGACCACGAGACGGATCCCGCATAGTTGCACCTAGTGCGCTATGTAAGTGCACTAGAGGCATTGTTCGATCAAATCACTATTAATCTGATCGCAGCTCGAGGAGAGCTGGTTCGCCGAGTCCCGGCAAGCAGGGAAGCCGAGTCCGACACCGACAACCCAGTCGTGCTGTTTGGACACCCGATCCAGACCCTGAGGTCAGCTCCAGCCAGCGGCCAAGGTGTTTGGACACCTTTTGGGAGCACACTCCAACGGGATTGTGGCCAACAATCCCCGCGATGGTCATCATCGCTACCCCGACCCTGTAGTTCCTCCGCCATCTCCGACTAATACCGGTAGTGAGACACATGGGGAAGCCTCGACATCCACCAGACACGCCCGTTTAGACGTAAATAAGGTAGACTAAGCCGTGCGAGTAGTACCGAGTCTCAGTGTATCCTCGTTTTGTAATCATGTAGACTTGTTCTAAACACAGCCTGTTATTGTGCCTCTCTTCTAATAGTAGCCTTGCGTATTTTGTCATCGCCTAGTTGCATATTTTCCGGGCACAGCTACCAAAACCAACCCCGACGACACTCACAGTAACACGTCTCTTTATAAGATATGTGTATCTCTGACACGGACCCCGACTCTTGAGGTGATCTGGCATATTTATAACATTTTTCCACGGTAAATAGATTGGCCCAGATGCTATATAAGGAGGCCACCTTGTGACCTTACCCAGCAATCCTCACCTCGTGCACCTTTACAACCATCTCTGGCCATGCCGAGCCCTAGTATTTATCGGAGAACCCCAGATGCAACCTCAGGTAGCTTTGTCAAAATATTGTGGGACTTTACCTGCAGTACCATGGGTTCTACCCAGCCACCCCAGTACAAGCTGTTCAAATCAAGAATCACCTCTTCCACCTCGGAATATTGGGCAGCAGTACACATTCCTCTTGTAGACCCCAACCAAGATCCAACGGAGGTTTCCTTCGTGGGGAAATCTATGCCGACCCCACGCTTGGCCATAGAAGCTGCTGCGAACAAAGCAATTGCTCGTCTTCGATCCGCAGTACCCTATGCCCGCGAACGAGGATATTATTACTTTCTGAGCCGTGAAACGCCCGGGGGAGTAACATCTTTTCCTGGTGGGCGGGTTGAGAGAGACCCAGTACTGGCCAACCTCATCCAGTACATCATCGCTCAAGAGCATTTGAACCAGCGAGTGATGGATTATCTCCAGAATCTCACTGATCTGAATCCTCAGATTGCCATTGGAAGACCACTGAGGCCCGATCCGAAGAGACACATACATCGACTGATCAATCCCCTTCCTCCGATAGAAGAGGAGTGTATTCCATTGCCAGAGACATTTTCTCGAGACCCTGTCCAGTTACCATTCTCATTTTAGGCGCCACTGCTATGTTTGTTATTTCAGCATTTATTATTACGCTGTAACCTATGCATGGTACCTTGAATTTGTGCGACGAGTCGAGTATTTAGTTTCTACCTTTGTGAGTGGTTTTTTTCGTGAGTAACCTGTGTAACCGCAAAAATCCTGGAATGAGATTTATTTTTCCAGAATTGCTGCGTCTTTTATCCTCTCAGTACATGGATAATTAATTTTTTTATTTTGCGCTGCACCACGGCAACAGACCCACAACCACTCGGACTCTTACACTGCCAGAATACACGCAACCATGTTGCATCTCACCAACCACCCCTCTAAGTACTCCGCATGCCTCCAAGGGAGAGATTAGCGGATAATCATCCGGTCACTATCCACCTCCAGCACACCGATAACGGTTAACACCCGGGTTTACTCCTAATCCTCGTGATCACCGCCATCGCGGAGAGCCAGCACCCGAGCGGCAGCGTCACAATGATCATCATAGATCATCGCGCACAGGAGCACGGAGAGCCCCAGCACTGCCCCCATCCCTCGACACACCAGGATCACGTACCAGTCCGGCACAGTCTCCGCCATTGGAGCCTCGTCTCGAGCTCCGGTGAGCAGTAATGGAGGAGAAGGAGGAGGAGAAGCAAGGCCAGGTGCGAAGATGAAGAAGGAGCACCGCGGTCGTTTTATAGCTCGAGATCGGTGTACGGTGAGTGAAGTCCACCAGCGTCGCTCGTCGCCCGATCGCCGGTGTTCGGAGGCGAATCCGCGAGCAGTGCCGACAGCGCACTGGCCCGCGAGGTGAGTGCACGCTGCACCGGCAGCAAGCACGCCGCGCACTACCGCAGTACGACCTAGATGCCCTACACGCTAGGCGTCGCCGATGGAGAAAGCCGGGAAAGCGCGCGGGAGAGAGGAAGAAGAGAGAGCCAGAGGAAGAAGGAGAGACCGACGGTGGGCCCTGGTCCCACCTGTCAGCCAGAGGGAGCACTGTGCTCTCGGGTACGACAAGCGTATTGTTGAATTTAGGATTTATTCTAAATTCACTATGTCCCGCGTAGAAATCACTCGTTGTCCTGAACGTGGAATTTCTCCACACAACGCTAGTGCCCACACTGTAGTTATTCACCACTTATTGCCCTCTCACAGTAGCCTTTTTTTACCGCTTGTGTAAAATGATCTTTTGACCAAGTAAAAGTAATTTTGTTATACAACCCTTAACAAATCTCGAGGACGAGATTTTTTCTTAAGGGGGTTAGAAATTGTAACACCCCAAAAATTTAACAAAAATTTTGATGTTAAAATTTTGCCAGGAGTTTTAAAATTTTTCTTTCTGGATTATTTCTGTGGAGTTCAGAGCATCTCTTTTAATATTGAGGATAATTATTTTTCCTAGTGGAGCTTTCCAAGATATTAGACTTCTATGCCATCTTATTAAAACAATTTCTAAATCAGTAGATTTATTTATTAAATTATTTCACCCTGAGCTTTAATCATTAAAATGGCTTGTTTTAAATTTTGGAGCTCTGTTTGTACTGCAACCTGTTGATAACTTTAACTAATATTCCAACCAAAAATTGGAGATGTCATGTGATGCCCCTAGATCACTTTTGTGCAATTATATAGTTATTTCATTGCATTTTTTAGTGTTACACCTGTTTTTCAGATCTGGTCCAGTGGGCACTTTTGCACTACAACCCATTTAAATATTTCCCTAGAGCCTCCACCAAAATTATGGGATATCAGTAGTAGCTTGCCACCCAACTTTATGCAAAAACATAGTGATGTTCTTTGGAAGATTTGAGTGCATCAACCTCCTTTTCATTCTGGACCAGACTTGAGTTTTCTACTGCAACCCTATTATTTCTTGCTCTAGTGACTTTGTGCTTTCTCATGCTTGTAGTCAACCCTGCAAAACCCCTAAGCCCAGGAGCATGCCCTCTTTGGAACAATTTTGGTCCTTGTAATGATGCCATTTGCTCACTGTCCAGAAGTGTAGTTTTGCAAAACTTGCACTAGCAAGTTTCTCCTATCTGCAAACTAACTTCACCACCCTCTCTTACATCCATAGAGACCCTGATCTGGAGAATATGGCCACTCCAAGAACTACCTAAGTGCCTTTGGCATTTTGTCAAACACCCTGAGTGCACAGCCAGATTTGGCATGACTTCAAGTTTACTTGGTGAACTTGAGCCCCTGACCAATCCATCATGTCCCTTTTGTCCCTTGCTAACCTTAGACTAGTCATGTTTCTTGCCAGCTTCAACCGCGACCTTTAGGCTGCCCTGGCATTTCGTCGAGCATGTCCCGGGCATGCTCTGGTCGCGTCCAGAGCGTGCGTTTGGCACCCACGAGCGCCCGAGCCACCGCGTCATGCCCCGCACTCAGTCCGGCCCGTGACCGGTCCCAGCCAACACTCCGTGTTCCCCTGCACCGCCACACCACCCCGACCAACCTGGCACCCCACAGCGCCACCGTCAGGACGGCCGTGGCGGCTAGCTGACGGGCGCTTGCCACTTGCCTCCTGGAACAGTGCGTGCTCATCCATAGCTTCATCCTCTAGCGCGCGTCGCCGCCACGTCGCCCTAGCTACAGAATGGCGGTCGCCGGCAAGCTTATCCACGGCCGCCGCAAACCGACCTCCATCGCCTATATAAGAGGCCCCTGAGCTCAAACCCGCACGCAGGAAGCCTCACACCATTTCGCTCGTGCCCCATTAGCCGTCAATCGAAGGGAGGGAGTCGTCTTCCTCCTCTCCGGCAACTCCAGCCGCCGTCACTAACCAGGCCATTTCGGCGCCACCAGGGCCTCCCCCTCTCCACTCTCTCCACCAGGAACCCCCTCACCCTCTCGTGAGTCCATCCCCCTACTCAGTCTTGATCGGGACTCACCGCGGGCGAAATGACACTTTTTCCGACGACCTCCGTCCGCCGCGGAGCTCGCCGCCGACAGCTACGTCCACCCCAGAGGACGAAACCACCACCGGAGTAACCGCCTCGACCCCCTGAGCCCGTGGGTGACCTCTGTTTGTCGAGCGATGCCGCCGTTCGCCGGCGGGCATCGCCGGAGTCCTGCCCCCTCTCTCGGGCGGAGGAAGAGGAGGGAAGTGGACTAGTCAAACCTGACCAGTGGGCCAGGCAGGCCCACTGTCAGTGACTCAGGCACAGTCTACGCTGGATAAGTGGAAGCGCATTTCCGAAATGCGCCTTCGACGTGTACGTATATTTCGAAACGTTTTCTTTTTCTGTTTTTATTTAAATAACAGGTTTTTGACAAAACTTTGACCGGCTGTATATTTTTAAATACAACTCCAAATGAATTAATTCTTTTTCCAACCTCTTTCAAATGATGTCTAGTTTATTTTAAGATTTATTTGAAAAAATTTCAAGACAACTTTTTGTGCTGTTTTGTATTTGTGTGTTAATTCGTATATATTCTTTTAAATATGATTTTTTGAAGATTTCAAGATGTTTTGTAATGCACCCTGCTTTCCCATGACCTGAAGGCAAGCATTCTGAACCCTAGTGTAATTTATGTGTGTGTTGTTTGAATCGGTGACAACAGCACCGTGATGCGAGCATACGTCATTTTATGTGAGGAAGTGATCCTACACATGAGTGCATTTTAATGAGTTTATGCTAATGAAGTTGACATGATTTGTGATGGAAATCACCGCCATACGTCTTTCGTGCATACCGGAAGGGAAGCCGGGAAGGCCTCTGTCTTGGGTAGACACAGTCTTGTCCCTAATACTCCGTCGAGACGGTCGTGTCCGGTATGGCATGAGGGATATGTCGTGTGATGTTTCTATCTGTTGTTTGAAGTATATGCATTGTTATGCTAATCATGCAGGATATATTACAACCTCCTGAGTCGACCGTAGATCGAGTCTTGTGCCAGTAACCCCCATACTTGCTTCGTACTATCACTCGTCTCTACGATAAGTAGGGTACGGTTCAGTAAGTTGTCAACCCCTTTCCTAGCACACACCGTACAGAGAGGCCATGGTGGAAGATATTGGAGGCATCCGGTAGTCATGCCACCGGGTCCGGGAGCATGGCTGTTTCGGTTGTAGCCGAAGGGGGTAGCTTCCCCAGTTTTGCGCGCGGTATAAATTTTGTGATCCCATGCTACGTCGAGGTTGTAGCCTCCCCACTTAGAGTTTTGCTTGACAGGTGTCGTGGGTGATTCCAGACACATGTGAGTTAAGCTGGTGTGTGCAAGTTAGGTGTGTTTCCAACAAAAAGACCGTAGACGGAATTAGTCCGGATGGACTAAAGGAATCCGTTACTCGTGGGTAAAGAGTACACCCTCTGCAGAGATTAAACCTATTCGAATAGCCGTGTCCATGGTCAAGGACTACAGTCTGGGATGGGTCAAGTGTCGGTCTTAGTGTCGGTCTTCGGAGGTGAAACTGTTAAACCAGAACTGGAATTACTACCTATGACTTGTGATAATTATGATTATTATTATTGTTGACTAACCCCATGTTATTTTTGTTATTATCGAGTATCCCTGGGATGGTTCTACCTCCGGGATATTCACTATGATTATTTTCTTTTAAGCCCTTTATGTGGTGTCGCTCAGACGCCCGACTGTGGCATTTCTTTTAAAACCCTTTATGTGGTGTCGCTCAGACGCCCGACTGTGGCATTTCTTTTAAAGCCCTTTATGTGGTGTCGCTCAGACGCCCGACTGTGGCATTTCTTTTAAGCCCTTTATATGGTGTCGCTCAGACGCCCGACTGTGGCATTTTTTTAAAACCCTTTATGTGGTGTCGCTCAGACGCCTGACTGTGGCATTTCTTTTAAAGCCCTTTATGTGGTGTCGCTCAGACGACCGACTGTGGCATTTCTTTTAAAGCCCTTTATGTGGTGTCGCTCAGACGCCCGACTGTGGCATTTCTTTTAAAGCCCTTTGTGTGGTGTCGCCCAGATGCTCGACCATGGCATGTTTGTTGTTTTATTTCAAAATTTTATATTGCTATGTTGTTACATATTTTTAATTAACATGCTCGTACGCATCAGAGTTTTATTTATCATTTGTGACTGATGCATGAGCATATAATATTTTCAGCACATCATTGTCATAGTATGCCTGTGTTCATAATGTTTGCGAGTACATTCAAAGTACTCATTGGCTTGTCCCTGGCTATTGTCTTGGCCAGATTTTCTTGCGCGGAGAGGAGCAACCATGCCGACAGTCCCGGAACCTGAGCAACGATGATAGCAGCCCCGCGAAGATAGGAGTTAGCCTGGTCAGCTGTTCCTGTGGGAATTATAGTCCCATAGACACTGATGATCCACAAACCGCTTCCGCCATCAACCATTAGAAACCATTTGTTGTCCTCACCGGCCAGAATGGTCTTGTACTACATATTTTGAAATTTTGCTTGGTATTTCTGTATCAAGTTGGTGCCTCATCAGCTAACAATTATCCTGGGGCTGGTGAGCACAAGGGCCATTTTCTGGAAATTAATACCCGGAGAATCAGTCCCCATACTGTGGCTGTCGTGAGAAGGCAAGGACTAATGGCCACCGAAAGGTAATTCTCCATGGCAGCGTGTAAGATTGAAACGTGAACCTGTGCATACACTCACGAAGGATTTTTCCTCCTTGATGGTGAACAAGTCAGGGGGTTTTCCGCTAATTTTGTTTAAGTGGATAGTGAGGAATCCCACCTTTAATCGGTGTCATTCATTATAGATCTAATGGACCCCGTGTGAGTTTTCAGATTTTCATTGAAAACCTATTTTCACCTGATACTTCACCGTACAAATAAGTGCCGTTGGTTTAGTATAACTTTACTACAAAGTTGTACTAAGTCTATCTGTAAAAAAATAATTTATACTAAGACAATGACACTTATTTTAGGATGTAGGAAGTACATTTCAAGGGTTAACAACCAGATCAACATTTCAGCATGTCTCACACCAGCGTCGAAAGAGGAGAAAGGTTCAGCGGATACTCAACCACTTTGGAGTTACCATCTTAGGGCATGTATATCAATTGATAATACTATCTTATCTTAAGTTTGCCGTGTAATTTAGAAATGATAGTATAAAAATGATGTACAATGGATCATCACTTATTCTTATCTCTAGTAGTTATATGTATCTAAATATGTGGTGAGAGATACGGTTGCTAAGACATTATCTCTTAATTAAGACAAGGCAAGTTTTTTTTGGTTCTCCTACATCTAAGCAACCCTATGCCACGAATGGATGGGCAAACCCACCGAAACGATAAGTACAACTAAGCACTGCAGGTTTGAATTATGTCATATTTAATAAATCTACTTAATTACAAATGTACAACAACTCAATATATTAACGAAGCCGGTATGCATGCATTACTAAGTCAGGTCATTTGTCTCAAAAAACTAAGTCAAGTCATTGCTCCTTAATTAATTATCTAGATTAGCTCCGCACCTTTGTCACTAAATAAAATTGAGGAATCTATTTACTTTTTACCATGATTGAAAAACATTAGTTTCTTGATAACAAGTGTGCGTGCGTACGCAAAAGTCCTCTTTTGATCCCGAGCTCATATGCTCCTGCATGAACAGTAAAATCAAGAAAATAGTAAAAAAAATCAAAAAAATATGAATTCTTTTTGTGATGAACATTGATGAATGTTATAACTACGTGCAAAATTTCAGGTCCAAATGACATTCGTGGAGGTCTAGGCAAAAATAACAAAATCAATGCTCCAAAATGCTTCCAACAATAGTCTTTTTGGACCATCGATTTTATTTTCTTTGCCCAGACCTCCACAAATGTCATTTCAACCTGAAATTTTACAAGTAGTTAAAAAATTATCAATGTTCATCACAAAAAAACAGATTTTTTTGAATTTGTTTTACTATCTTTTTTTGGATTTTACTGTTCATGCGGGAGCATATGAGCTCGGGATCAAATACTCCATGTCCGTGCGTACGCCCCTATACATATAGGCACGGTAAACAATATATGCTTTCTTCCACCGATACAGTTGTATTATGTGTTTTAGTAGTTTCAAAGCTAGGCCCTCCGATGCATACTATTTGTCGTTGATTTAGTATTGTACTAAATCAATGATAATTAATATGGATCAAAGTGAGTAGAATAATTGTACTTCCATCTGTTCACAGTTGTATTGTGTGTTTTGGTAGTTTAAATTTCCAAAACATCTTATATTTAGGACCAGTGGGTATATTTTAGTTCGACTCATGTGCAGGTACCTAGTCAGTGGATTCATTCTGACCGTAAATAGAATATAATCTAACGGAGAGTGTTTATTTCATACTTTTTCAGTACTTTTTTCACATACAAATACAAACCGTGCATCAATGGATCACTAAGCCAAATCCAACCCACATTTCTGAAGGAAATATGCCCTAGAGGCAATAATAAAGTTATCATTTATTTCCTTATTTCATGATAAATGTTTATTATTCATGCTAGAATTGTATTAACCGGAAACTTAGTACATGTCTGAATAAAGTGTCACTAGTATGCCTCTACTTGACTAGCTCGTTGATCAAAGATGGTTGTGTTTCCTAGCCATAGACATGAGTTGTCATTTGATTAACAGGATCACATCATTAGAGAATAATGTGATTGACTTACCCATTCCGTTAGCTTAGCCGTTTAGTATGTTGCTATTGCTTTCTTCATAACTTATACATGTTCCTATGACTATGAGATTATGCAACTCTCGTTTCCGGAGGAACACTTTGTGTGCTACCAAACGTCATAACGCAACTGGGTGATTATAAAGGTGCTCTACAGGTGTCTCCGAAGGTACTTGTTGAGTTGGCGTATTTCGAGATTAGGATTTGTCACTCCGATTGTCAGAGAGGTATCTCTAGGCCCTCTCGGTAATGCACATCACTATAAGCCTTGCAAGCAATGTGACTAATGAGTTAGTTGCGGGATGATGCATTACGGAACGAGTAAAGAGACTTGCCGGTAACGAGATTGAACTAGGTATTGAGATACCGACGATCGAATCTCGAGCCAGTAACATACCGATGACAAAGGCAACAACGTATGTTGTTATGCGGTTTGACAGATAAAGATCTTCGTAGAATATGTAGGATCCAATATGAGCATCCAGGTTCCGCTATTGGTTATTGACCGGAGACATGTCTCGGTCATGTCTACATAGTTCTCAAACCCGTAGGGCCCGCACGCTTAACGTTCGGTGATGATTTATATTATGAGTTATGTGTTTTGATGTATTGAAGGTAGTTCGGAGACCCGGATGAGATCGGGCACATGACAAGGAGTCTCGAAATGGTCGAGACGTAAAGATAGATATATTGGACGACTATATTCGGCCATCAGAAAGGTTCCGAGTGATTCGGGTATTTTTCGGAGTACCGGAGAGTTACGAGAATTCGTATTGGGCCTTAATGGGCCATACGGGAAATGAGAGAAAGGCCTCAAAGGGTGGCCGCACCCCTCCCCATGGACTGGTCCGAGTTGGACTAGGGAGGGGGCGCCCCCTTCCTTCCTTCTCCTTTTTCCTTCCCTTCTCCTACTCCTACAAGGAAAGGAGGAGTCCTACTCCCGGTGGGAGTAGGACTCCCCTCTTGGCGCGACTTCTCCTTGGTCGGCTGCCTCCCCTCTTGCTCCTTTATATACGGGGGCAGGGGCACACCTCTAGACACAACAATTGATCTCTTGATCTCTTAGCCGTGTGCGGTGCCGCCCTCCACCATATTCCCCCTCGGTAATATCGTAGCGGTGCTTAGGCGAAGCCCTGCGTCGGTAGCATCATTAACACTGCCATCACACCGTCGTGCTGACGGAACTCTCCCGCAAAGCTCTGCTGGATCGAAGTTCGTGGGATATCATCGAGCTGAATGTGTGCTGAACTCGGAGGTGTCGTACGTTCGGTACTTGATCGATCGGATCGTGAAGACGTACGACTACATCAACTGCGTTGTGCTAACGCTTCCGCTTTTGGTCTACGAGGGTACGTGGACAACACTCTCCCCTCTCGTTGCTATGCATGACCATGATCTTGCATGTGCGTAGGAATTTTTTTGAAATTACTACGTTCCCCATCAGTGGCATCAGAGCCAGGTTTTATGTGTAGATGTTATATGCACGAGTAGAACACAAGTGAGTTGTGGGCGATACAAGTCATACTGCTTATCAGCATGTCATACTTTGGTTCGGCGGTATTGTTGGATGAAGCGGCCCGGACTGACATTACGCGTATGCTTATGCGAGACTGGTTTTATCGCTGTGCTTTGCACACAGGTGACTAACGGGTGTCAGTTTCTCCAACTTTAGTTGAACCGAGTGTGGCTACGCCCGGTCCTTGAGAAGGTTAAAACAACACTAATTTGACGAACTATCGTTGTGGTTTTGATGCGTAGGTAAGAATGGTTCTTGCTCATACCGTAGCAGCCACGTAAAACTTGCAGCAACAAAGTAGAGGATGTCTAACTTGTTTTTGCAGGGCATGTTGTGATGTGATCTAGTCAAGACGTGATGCGATATAAATTGTTGTATGAGATGATCATGCTTTGTTAAAATTATCGGCAACTGGCATAAGCCTTATGGTTGTCTCTTTATTTTCATAAGATGCAAGTGCCATGTAATTGCTTTACTTTATCGCTATGCGATGGCAATAGTTGCAAAAGCAATAGCTGGTGAGACGACCATGTGACGACACATTGATAAAATATCAAGATGATGGAGATCATGGTGTCATGCCGGTGACGATAGAGATCATGACAGTACTTTGGAGATGGAGATCAAAGGCGCAAGATGATCATGGCCGTATCATGTCACATATTTTGATTGCATATGATGTCTATCTTTTATACATCTTGTTTTGCTTAGTTCGGCGGTAGCTTTATAAGATGATCCCTTACTAAATTTCAAGGTATAAGTGTTCTCCCTGAGTATGCACTGTTGCAAAAGTTCTTCGTGCTGAGACACCACGTGATGATTGGGTGTGATAGGCTCTACGTTCAGATACAGTGGGTGCAAAACAGTTGCACACGTGGAATACTCAGGTTAAACTTGACGAGCCTAGCATATACTGATATGGCCTCGGAACACTGGAGACCGAAAGGTCGAGCGTGAATCATATAGTAGATATGATCAACATAGTGATGTTCACCATTGAAAACTACTCCATCTCACGTGATGATTGGACATGGTTTAGTTGATTTGGATCACGTGATCACTTAGATGATTAGAGGGATGTCTATCTAAGTGGGAGTTCTTAAGTAATATGATTAAATTGAACTTTAATTTATCGTGAACTTAGTCCAGCTAGTATTTTGCAAATTATGTTGTAGATCAATAGCTCGCGTTGTTGCTTACCTATGTTTTATATGTATTCCTAGAGAAAAACTAAGTTGAAAGATGATAGTAGCAATGATGCGGATTGGGTCCGTGATCTGAGGTTTATCCTCATTGCTGCACAGAAGAATTATGTCCTTGATGCACCGCTAGGTGACAGACCTATTGCAGGAGCAGATGCAAACATTATAAATGTTTGGCTAGCTCAATATGATGACTACTTCATAGTTTAGTTCACCATGCTTAATGGCTTAGAACCGGGACTTCAACGACGTTTTGAACGTCATGGAGCATATGAGATGTTCCAGGAGTTGAAGTTAATATTTCAAGCAAATGCCCGGATTGAGAGATATGAAGTCTCCAACAAGTTCTATAGCTAAAAGATGGAGGAGAATTGCTCAACTAGTGAGCATGTGCTCAGATTGTCTGGGTACTACAATCGCTTGAATCAAGTGGGAGTTAATCTTCCAGAAAAGAAAGTGATTGACAGAATTCTCTAGTCACCATCACCAAGTTACTAGAACTTTGTGATGAACTATAGTATGCAAGGGATGACGAAAACGATTCCCGGGCTCTTCGTGATGTTGGAATCGACGAAGGTAGAAATCAAGAAAGAGCATCAAGTGTTGATGATTAACAAGACCACTAGTTTCAAGAAAAGGACAAAGGGAAAGAAAGGGAACTTCATGTAGAATGGCAAGCAAGTTGTCACTCCCGCGAAATAGCCCAAAGTTGGACCAAAGCCTGAAATTGAGTGCTTCTACTGCAAAGGAAATGGTCAATGGAAGCGGAAATGCCCTGAATATTTGGTGGATAAGAAGGATGGCAAAGTGAACAAGGGTATATTTGATATACAGGTTATTGATGTGTACCTTACTAGTGTTTATACTAGCCCCTGAGTATTTGATACTTGTTCGGTTGCTAAAAATTAGTAACTCGAAAGAGGAGTTATAGAATTGGAAGTGGTTCCAAGATTGATATGATCATCATCGCACACTCCCTATACTTTCGGGATTAGTGTTAAACCTAAATAAATGTTATTTGGCGTTTGCGTTGAGCATGAATATGATTTGATCATGTTTATTGCAATACGGTTATTCATTTAAAGTCAGAGAATAATTGTTGTTCTGTTTACATGAATAAAACCTTCGATTGTCATACACTCAACGAAAATAGTTTGTTGGATCTCGATTGTAGTGAGACACATATTCATAATATTGATGCCAAAAGATGCAAAGTTGATAATGATAGTGCAACTTATTTGTGGCACTGTCGTTTGGGTCACATCGGTGTAAAGCGCATGAAGAAACTCCATAAAGATGGATTTTTGGAATCACTTGGTTATGAATCATTTGATGCTTGCGAACCGTGCCTTTTGGGCAAGATGACTAAAACTCCGTTCTCCGGAACAATGGAACGAGCTACTGACTTGTTGGAAATAATACATACCGATGTATGCGGTCCAATGAGTGTTGATGCTCGTGGCGGGTATCGTTATTTTCTGACCTTCACAGATGATTTGAGCAGATATGAGTATATCTACTTAATAAAACACAATTCTAAAACATTTGAAAAGTTCAAAGAATTTCATAGTGAAGTGGAGAATCATCGTAACAAGAAAATAAAGTTTCTACGATCTGATCATGGAGGAGAATATTTGAGTTACGAGTTTGGCCTTCATATAAAACAATGTGGAATAGTTTCACAGCTCACGCCACCTGGAACACCACAGCGTTATGGTGTGTCTGAACGTCGTAACCGCACTTTATTGGATATGGTGCGATCTATGATGTCTCTTATCGGTTTACCACTATCGTTTTGGGGTTATGCATTAGAGACAGCTGCATTCACGTTAAATAGGGCACCATCTTGAAAGTGCATCTAGTGCCCCTTAGTGATTTTGGTGTATTGAAGACTTATAGGTTAAGGGACTAATGCGTTTGTGAGTGTACACAGGTCTATAAGTCTATGAGGAGTTTGATATTTACAGAGAAAGTCGACCCCTAAAAATGAAGTTCTTCAACTGAAGACTTTGATATTCTGAAGACTTTCTGAAGATTTTGAAAGTGATGAAATTGGTGTGACCTTGAAGACTTGGTATTCATTTGTGGAACATGAAGCGTGAAGACTTTTGTTTTCGTAGTTTCATTTTCTCCTTCTTGAGTCATAGGAAACACCGTACTGTTAAAGGGGGTCGAGGAAATACTAAGGAAAAATTTCCATGTGATGCTCAACTCAAAATCCTACACCTACCAATCCCTTCGAGTGAAGCCTTTGGAAATCTCATACAGTTCAGTCACTTTCTTCAGTGACAGAGACGAAGTTCTTCTGGTCGCTGATGAATTTGTTCTGACTGAGGAGTTAGGAATTCGCAGTGCGAATTACCTACACAGTGAGGAACATGATAGCCCTGAGGAATTTGAGAGTCAAATTTCCGACCGTTGCTGTGCTGCACGCCAGCTGTCCCAAAATATCTTATCCACCTAACGGTCATATCATTGAGGGGCATTTATGTCTTATCATGTCGGGCTGCTCCCTAGGCTATAAATAGCCGCCCCCTACAACCACTAGCTGGTTGGCTGCTCCGAGAGAACTTGACACTTGTCATTTGAGAGCAACCCATCCTCCGAGGACTTTGAGCGAAAATCATCAAGTGAGGAAAATCCCAAACCCAAACACCTACAAATCCCAAAGTGATTGAGCATCACTGAAGAAATTGATCCTGCGTGGATCCGACGCTTGTTACCTTTTAAGACTGTGCTTCTTCCAGACGGTTAGGCGTCAAGGTCTAGAGCATCCAAGAGGAATTGTGGATCACCGAGTGACCAAGTCTGTGAAGGTTTGGAAGTCGCCTGAAGACTTACCACGAGTGATTGGACGGGATCTATGTGATCTTAGTTCAAGGAGAATACGGTGAGGACTGGGTGTCCTGAGCTGCGTGCTCAGAGACTGGGTGTCCGGGACTGCGTGTCCTCGAGTTTAAATACTCAGCCGCTCCAACCAGACGTACAACTGAGACAGCAGTTGGAACTGGTTTACCAAATCATTGTCTTCACCAACCTACTGGTTCTATTTCCTCCACCCTTTTCAATTCCTCAGTACTGTGTTGAGTGTTTGTTCATATCTGTGTTTGAAGACTTTGACTGAAGACTTTCTCAATTTCCTCAGTTCAATTTCTTTAGTCTATTTGTCTTCATCTTGTGTTATCATGTGATTACGCTTCCTGTACTCTGTGCTAGTCTTCATTTCATCATGATGACCATGCTTGTATTCTGTCATACTTACTTCTAAGTACTTATTCCGCTGCTAATAGTTCTTCGCTAAGGAATTTCCTCACCGGCAAATTCCTTAGTGAAGAATTCATAAAAATCGCCTATTCACCCCCCCTCTAGTCGACATAACGCACTTTCAATTGGTATCAGAGCAAGGTACTCCCTTGTTCTGTGTGATTTTGGTTTAACCGCCTGGAGTTTTAGTTATGTCGACCGCAGGTATGAAGAAAGTGACATGCCCTATCTTTGACGGTCATGATTATCCCAAGTGGAAGGCCATGATGAGGAAGCGCCTCATGGCAAGGGACAGCGAGCTGTGGACCGTCACTGATATTGGCCTTACTGATCTATGCAAGTCGGCAAACACAGATGATATCCGCAAATACACTCGACTTGACTGCATGGCGAAGGATATCATCTGTTCCTATCTATCCAGAGACCAATTCAGGCTCATTATGCATCTTTGCAATGCAAAGCTTATCTGGGACCGAATCTCCGACGTCTATGAAGGTCATCGAACCCGTCATGATCCTTGGTTTGAGGACTTCAAGGAATCTCTCAAAACGATGACTTTCGATCCAGAATCATCATCTTCTGCATCATGTCTCATGGCAAATGGTGTCGAGGTAACCGAATGTTCCTCATCTGAATTTAGTGACTGTGAATCTGATGATGATATTGAACCTAGCTATACCAAACTTGTTTGCATTGCCACCAAACAACAACATGCCTTGGAAAAGGTTCAAAACATGCTAGACAAAAGTGATGATATGTTGGGTGAAGAAATGGATCGCACTAAAGCCCTGACTGAAAATCTTCGGAGACTTCAGTCTAGGTTTGATAATCTTCAAAGTCATCATAACACTCTCTTATCTGATCATGAGAAACTTTCTTATGAATTTCTTCAAAGAAAGAAAGATCTTGAGAAGCTAAGAGTGAGTTATGAAGATCTTCAGAAGGAGCGCGATTCATTACTTGCTCAACAAATCAGCACTTCTCAGGAAGAATTTGTTCCTCCATGCTTAAAGTGCATTGAACGTGAATCTGCCAATTCTTCACCTGAATGTTCAAATGCTTCAACTGTTACAAATTCTTCACCTGCCTCTGCTATCACTAATTCCTCATCTGAGGACATTGCTAGTATCACTGACGATGCAGGGCTGAAGGAACTGTACACGACAGGCATGTACAAAAGCCTCAAAGGGCATCAGATTCTCTGTGATGTGCTCAAAAAGCAGATCCTCAACAGAAACCCTAGGAAAGAGGGTATTGCCTTTGAGAGGAAACTTAATGCTGATGGAACATATTGGAAGCCTGAGCAGTACCCCAAAACCTCATGGGTTGCTGCAAAGGGACCTCCAGTTGATCCATCCATGTTATTTGGCTTTACATGTGAATCTCCTCATTCTTCTGATGAGTCATTTGACTCCAACTATAAACTGTTCAAAAATCAGAATGGTGAAGTATTTGCTAGATATGTTGGGACTAACTGCAGGAACGGTTCCCCTATGAAGAAAATCTGGGTTCCCAAAAGTTATGTTGAAAGTCTTCAGGTGAATGTCCTCATGACACCACCTGTGAAGAATAGGAACCCTAGAACAAACTCTTCATATGGACCTAATTCTTCATATGGATCCAAGTCCTCATATGGACCAAATTCCTCACATGGATCAAATTCCTCAAATGGATCAAAGTCCTCATATGATTATCATCGTGCTAACAACTCTGTTTCGCAGGGTAGAGCTAAGGGCTACTAATATGCATATTATTCTTCAAATCATCATGTTCATAAGTCCTCAAAGAATTTCTCTGCTTATTCATATGCTTACCCTAACCCCTCTTATGTGAAACGAAATGGTTTGGCTTCTATGCCATCGTTCTCGTATGGTGCTCGTAGAGTGATGAACTCTTTGTCACCCCTTCAGATGTGGGTGGTGAAGCAAAAGAACTAATCTCTTCTGCAGGGTCAGGTCTCCAGACGTGCCTTAATGTCTGAAGAATTTGCTGGGGACCTGACAAAATTGCCTGAAAGGACGCAGGCTAACCATGATGAAATGAACTTTCATTTCACACGTCCTCATACTGCTATATCTGTTTACCGCTTGATGAAATTCATCTGATGAACTTAATATCATATTCTTCACTGATGAAGCATATGAGATTGTAAGTTACACTAATTCAAATGCAGGATGACCAACCCAAAACCACTGAATGGGTCCTCGATAGTGGATGTACGAATCACATGACTGGTGACAAGAATCTTTTGATGGATGCTCCTTTATCACCGTCACATCTGAAGCATATCATCTTTGCTGACAAAGGCAAAAGTCAGGTATTGGGTCTTGGTAAGGTTGCGATCTCTAAGGATAAACACATGGACAAAGTCATGCTTGTTGAGTCCTTAGGATACAACCTCATGTCAGTCTCAATGCTTTGTGATCTTGATATGGTTGTTGTCTTTGGCAAGTATCGCTGTGTTGTGATTATGGAAGCTGACAATTCCAAAGTCTTCAAAGGCTTTAGGAGAGGAGATTTGTATATTGTTGATTTCTCTACAGGACCACAACCAGCCGTGTGCCTACTTGCAAAAGCTTCAGAAGGATGGCTATGGCATCGACGACTTGGTCACGCAGGCATGAGGAATTTGCACACGCTTGCGAAGAAGAAGCATGTCATTGGCATTGAGAATGTCAAATTCCTCAAGGATCACTTATGCGGAGCCTGTGAAGCTGGAAAAATGACCAAGGCCAAGCATCCAGCGAAGACTATCATGACCACTACTCGTCCATTCGAATTGCTTCACATGGACCTCTTCGGACCTAATCATTACTCAGCAGTCACTAATGCTGATTCTCTATATGGTTTTGTCATTGTTGATGATTACTCTCGATATACATGGGTACACATTGTTACTTACAAACATGAAGTGCAGGAAGTCTTCAAACGATTTTCTTCGAGGGCTTGAACCAACTTTGGTGTGAAGATCGAGCACATCAGAAGTGACAATGGAAGTGAGTTCAAGAATTCCGGTCTTGATGACTATCTTGATGAACTTGGTATTACTCATGAATTATCTCCTCCTTATACTCCTCAGCAAAATGGCGTCGTGGAGCGCAAGAACGGAACTCTTGTTGAGATGGCTCGCACTATGCTTGATGAATACAAAACGCCTGATCGTTTTTGGATTGATGCAATTGATACTGCATGCCACATCATCAACAGAGTATATCTTCACAAATTCTTCAAGAAGACGGCCTATGAACTCCTCACTGACAAGAAACCCAATGTGAGTTATTTCAAAGTCTTCGGTGCTAGATGTTGGATTAGAGATCCTCACCACAATTCAAAATTCACACCGAAAGCACATGAAGGTTTTATGCTTGGTTACGGAAAGGAATCGCACACCTACAGAGTCTTCAACATTGTTCTTCACAAGATTGTTGAAACTGTAGATGTGCGGTTCGATGAAACTAATGGCTCGCAAAGAGAGCACCTACCTTCTGTGTTAGATGAACCAGCACCTGAGGATTCTATCAAGTTCAAGGCAACTGAAGATGTCATTCCAATTGAAGAATTTGCTGAAGAATTCATTCCAGTACGCGAAGAACATCGAGCTGACGCACCTGAAGATAATGGTGCTGAGGAAAATGATCAAATACCTCGACGTCAACCAGCTCATCCTCGCGTTGCAAAAGAAGTACAAGTTGACAAGATCATCGATGACATTGAAGCGCCAGGTCCTCTCACATGCTCAAAAGCTTCACATTTATCTAACTTTTGTGGGCACTATGCTTTTGTCTCTATCACAGAGCCCACTAAGGTAGATGAAGCATTTTTGGAGCCGGAGTGGATTCAGGCTATGCAAGAAGAATTACATCAGTTCGAGCTCAACAATGTCTGGGAACTGGTCAAACGTCCAGATCCTCACAAGCATAATATCATTGGCACAAAGTAGATCTACCGCAACAAGCAAGATGAAAATGGCCTTGTGGTAAGGAATAAGGCACGACTGGTAGCTCAAGGCTACACACAGGTTGAAGGAATTGATTTTGATGAAACTTTTGCACATGTTGCTAGACTTGAGGCTATTCGCATATTACTTGCTTATGCTAATCATCATGATATCATCTTATATCAAATGGATGTGAAAAGTGCATTCCTCAATGGTAAGCTTGAGGAAGAAGTATATGTTGCTCAACCCCCAGGTTTTGAACATCCAAAGAATCCTGACAAAGTCTTCAAACTTAATAAGGCCCTCTATGGCCTCAAGCAAGCCCCTCGGGCGTGGTATGATACATTGAAGGAATTCTTTGTGAAGAATGGCTTCACACCCGGTTCACTCGACCCTACTCTCTTTACTAAATCTTATGATGGTGAACTGTTTGTGTGCCAACTATATGTTGATGATATTATCTTTGGTTGTACTGACCAACGTTACAGTGATGAATTTGCCTATATGATGAGTGAAGAATATCAAATGTCTATGATGGGAGAGTCGAAATTTTTCTTAGGTCTTCAAATTCGTCAACAGCGCAATGGCATATTCATATCTCAGGAGAAATACCTCAAAGATGTACTGAGGAAATTCGGCATGCAAGATTGCAAAGGCGTCAAAATTCCTATGCCCACAAAAGGCCATCTATGCACTGATGAAAATGGTATTGACTTCGATCACAAGGTATACCGCTCCATGATTGGTTCTTTATTGTACTTATGTGCATCTAGGCCAGATATAATGCTTAGTGTTTGCATGTGTGCCCGATTTCAAGCTGCACCGAAGGAATCACACCATAAGGCTGTGAAGCATATTCTTCGATATCTAGCTCACACACCAACACTAGGATAATGGTACCCCAAGGGCTCTGTTTTTGATCTCATTGGATATTCTGACTCTGACTATGCTGGTGATCGTGTGGACCGCAAGTCAACTTCTAGCACTTGTCATTTCCTCGGACGATCCTTGGTCTGTTGGTCCTCGAAGAAACAGAACTGCGTATCACTATCTACTGCGGAAGCTAAATACATTGCTGCTGGCTATTGCTGTGCTCAACTGCTTTGGATGAAGCAAACGCTCAAGGACTATGGCGTCAATGTGAAGAATGTGCCTCTCCTCTGCGACAATGAGAGTGCCATCAAGATTGCTCACAACCCAGTTCAGCACTCGAAGACAAAGCACATTCAAATTCGTCAT
The DNA here is from genome assembly GCF_018294505.1 of Triticum aestivum. Taxonomy (NCBI): domain Eukaryota; kingdom Viridiplantae; phylum Streptophyta; class Magnoliopsida; order Poales; family Poaceae; genus Triticum; species Triticum aestivum. Next base: position 530,220,389 of record NC_057813.1, on the reverse strand, counting down.
CATTTTCTTCGTGATCATGTGTTGAAGGGCGACATCTCCATCGAGCACGTGAAGACTGAAGAACAGCTAGCTGATATCTTCACTAAGCCCTTGGATGAGAAGAGATTTAGCAAGTTGCGGTGTGAGCTAAATATCTTAGAATCTTCGAATGTTCTTTGAAAAGGACACACATCCTAACACTTATGCAAAATTGATGACTTAGATGTGCAACACATGAAGAAACGTTTTTCTTCAATCAATGAAGAATAACACTCTAAGTGTGAAGAAATTAATGAAGAATTTGATTCTCAGAACCCTACGACAATTGTACGCGGTGTCTGAAATCATCATTCTTATACGGTGGGTCACGCCACCACAAAAAGTTGAAAATCTTCAATTTGAGTTTTTTTCATTGGCTATATATATATATATATATATATATATATATATATATATATATATATGAGTTTATGTCCTCTACAGCATTCACTTATAACTATTTCTTCAAGTTGCTTTTTCTGCTAAGTGAATGTGATCGGACCCTTCCCCTCTATGCTATACTCAACCCAATATATTCACAAATTCTTCATGTGCGTTCTATTTGAAACTCGTTCAAAGTCTTCACTGTGTCCTTGGCAGCTGAAGAAATTGCGAATGAAACTTTAAAACAAATCTTATCCAAATTTTCGGTTTTGCCGCTCAAACTATTCCGCATCCCACGATGTATTATTCTATTCACCCACGATCGTACACGATCTCCACTACACAGTACGTGGGTGACACATGTCGCGTGAAGGAGAAAGGGCAGGGGCACGTTTGTCCTAAATCTTCGGGTGAACAGTTTCTCACCGTGTCTATAAATACCCCTCTCCCCTTCCTCACTTCATTTACTCCGCTTGACCATCTCTCTCCCGCTCGAGCTCCTCAAACCCTAGCGCCACCGCTACTCCATCGCCGCCGGTGAGGAAGAGCTTCACTGCCTCGACCTTGTCGCCATCGTACTCACCCCGACAGCGGAAATCTTCACTCCGCTGCCACCGTAGCTGTCTTCCTCCGCCGAGTTAGGCCAAGGAAGATCTAACCTGACGAACTTCCCGTCTGTTCTTCTCAGTTCGTCGTGTTCTTCATTTCGAGTAATTAAAAGTTACTTTTATTACTCGCTTTGATTCTCAAGCTTTCCTGAAAATCTTCAAAGGTGTTTATTCTTTAAATCTTCACACATACGAACACCACACACTTCATATGATCTTGAACTGTTTCTCTAAGCAACCATTTTCTTCAAGATTCCCTAATTGTGTGGATCTTCGATCAGTACAACTCTGGAACCTAAGACAAGAACGCTTAGTGAAATTCCTCAAGGTTCATCTGGTCAATTCCTCAAAACTTGTCCTTTTCAAAAACCTTCTCAGAACGCATATGACCTCTCCAAATTCCTTGCACCTGTACTCTGTTCATAGGTACTCATGTCTGCTGCTGAATCACTAGGTCCTCATCAACTTAACTCATTTGCAGCGTTCCTCGAAGAAAAACTGCATACTTCTTCAGAGAACTCAATTGTTCAAATTCCTCAACTGAAGAATATGGCAGACGGTAAGAAGCCGCAGAAAGGAGGAAAGAAACCTGAGGTTATGACTGCGTTTGAAATCCTTGAGGAAATTTATGCTGACTATTGCACACCTGATGAAGCAAAATATGGCAAAGAAAAAAAATCAGTGCAAGGTGCGCATTCAGAAGATTGAACGGAGATGGGCAAGGGAATGGAGGGAATACAGATATGTGACTCCAAAGTATATGAAGAAATTCGCCCTCAATCCTCCATGCCCAAGAGCTCCATTGGCACCTGGCCAAGTAGCTGACCCCACTAGCATCAAACGTGGTGAGGACTTTCCTGAAGAATGGGCTAAGCGCCAAGCCAAATTGGCAAGATAGGCCAAGGAGGCAGTGAAGAAATTCAATGAGGATTCTGCCACTGCTACTGCTACTGAGGCCTCAGTCAAACCGAGGAAATCCATGCCAAAGAAGCCTGCTCGTAAGCCAAGTGCTTCACCAACAGCGCCCTCACGGCCAAGTTCCTCAACAGCGCCCTCACGGCCAAGTTCCTCAGCAGCGCCCTCACGGCAAATTCCTCACACTGCTACTGCTCCTTCAAAGTCCTCAGCTCCTGTGTATCTGACCACATGTCAAAGGACTGCTGGTTTCTCGATTGCCTCTGGTGTTTCAGAGACAGACAGGTAAAGGCCGCTAGAGCCAAAGGCACATATGTGCCACTGCTGTTGGATCCGAGGAAAATCCTCGATTATATTGATCTCTGGCACAAGGATCCAAACACCCCCATGCCTGATTTTCATCTGACCGCCAGTCAAAGTCACATGCTGACCCATTTCATCACTGAAGAGAAATGGAAGTTTGAAAAGGCAAGAGAGATTAAGAAAGATCAATACAGAAAGGAGAAGCTCCTGAAGAAAAACATTGTCAGAATGACACCTGAGGAACTTCTCCAGGCTCAGTCTGAAATTCAAGCCCTTAGCAAGGATTTTGATGCCTACTATGCTGATTGGCAAGGAGCCAAAGTCAGATTCGTCAACCTGACAAAGAAATTCACCAATGTTGCTGCTCCAACGCAACATGAAATTCCTCAGGCTGAAGTCTCAGCTCAGCCGACTGAAGAACATGCCAGCACCGCTGATGAAGTTCAGGCTGCTGATGAAAATGCCAGTTCCAGGGCTGATGATCCTATTCCAGCTGCTGAAGAAATTGCCAGGGCATCCACTAGTGGTGCGCCTGAAGAAACTGAAGAAGTCAGGGCAACTGCATCAGTTGCGCCTGAAGAAAATCAACCAGATTCCTCAGCTCCATCTGCACCTACACCAACTCCAATTCTTCCATGTGCATTTGATGTGAAGAAGACAAAGGCTGCAGAGCGAGCTGCAGTGAAGAAAAGGAAGGCATCAGCTGTGTCAAACTCTTCGGCTGCGAAGAAAATGAAGCCAATGACCAGCTCACTCGAAAATCCAATTGATGTTGTTCCAATTTCCTCCATGCCATCAAAGGACCTTGTTCCTTTTGGAGAAGACTATGAGATCCCCGTCGGATCTGATGAAGAACATCATTCTGCTGCTTCGTCAGAGCAGGTTGATGAAGAAATTGAAGTGGACGCAATCCCTTCAACGCCAGTCATTTCCTCACCTATGCCTCAGTTCACAGCTGAAGAGGCTGATGTTGAGGAAATTGAAGATGAAGATGCGGATATAGGGTGCACCACACCTGTGATGAATGATGACTTTTGGGAAAGTCAGCATCCCAATACTCCTCTCTTCACCCTGCTCCAACAGATTCCTCAGTCCCCTGCACCAACAGTTCAAATGGGCTCTGAAGAAACTCAATCCACTCTCTTTGTGCATGAAGAAATTCCAGCCACTTGTGCTGATGAACCTGCTGCTGCTGATCCTCAGACTGCACCTATTAAGGAACAAGAAATTCCTCAGCCTAAAGAACCTGAGCTCGCGACTCCTGAGGTGGTGATGCAACTCACTGACATCCCTCTGCCAAAGCAAAAGAATCCGTTCTCAAGCAAATAGAAGTTCAAGGCTGAAGATTTCTTTGTCGAGCATGTATTCTTCACTGATTATAATCCATATGATTCTGCTCGCATAAGGAAGAGGCGTTTCTGGACTGCCAGCCAAGCCAATTTCTATTCCTCAGTGCTCTTCAACAAAGACAAAGTCTTCGATCATGCACATATTCCTCATGTGGACATGGAGTCTCTGCCCGGCTTTGAGCCGGTCCTCAGTGTTCTTCACGATGCAGGACTTCTGAATTTCTGCATTGATATCTGTGACTGGAATGAAGAACTCATTCTTCAATTCTATGCAACTCTGCACATCACCGGAGACGCTGAAGATGTGAACTCCTGGGTATTAGACTGGATGTCTGAAAATACTCACTACAAGGCACCTGCAACTGAATTGCTTCGTGCTCTACCACTCAGTCCTCCACTTGATGATGCTCGTTGTATCTACAACGAACCAGAACTTTCAAATCACTATATGCAAGTGCTGATGAATCCATTGAAACCAAGGCAGGCACCACGAACCAAATTCCTCGTCAAGGAATTACTCTATGTGCCTCGGACTGTGTATCGAATTCTGACGAAGACAATGAGTCCCATCAAAGGCCACGACTCAAATGATGAAGAAGTCGTTGGCATCATGAAGAATATGCTTTTCAACATCATTCATGGCGTTCCCATAAACTTCCATGATTTCTTCATGAGGACTCTGGCCAATATTGCTATGTCACCATTCGAGCTGAAGCCCTATGCTCCTTGGATTATGAGATTCATCAGGGCAAGATCTTCACTGAATTACAAAGCTGACACTCTGAACCACGGTAGCTACTTGCCTCCCATTGAAGTCCTCAAACGGACAGTTTCATCAGCTGATGATAAAGGCAAGGCCGCTGCTGTGATTGATGAAGGCATTCGCCCATTGGATGGTCAATTTCGCAAGGCTGCATCTTACTCTACCAATGACGATTCTACCACACATGACTCTGCCGCAAATACCTCAGCCAAGCAAAATCCTCAAGCCACAGCACCCAGGGTGATGACTGACCGTGAGTTACTCCTCAGTCTTCATCAGAAGGTTGATCGCAATCATAAATGGGTCAAGCGTCAGTTTGGTTCAATTCTTCACAACATGACCTCAACACACAATGCAGTGAAGAAAAACCAATACTACCTCCATGAAACCTTCAACCGTACCTGGGCTGTTCTCTCTCACGTCTACAGCGCTGCTGATCTGAAGAATATGGGTCTCAAGGAAGAATTTGACTGGTCTGCACCTCCAACGAAGAAATTCAAGAAGGTCAAAGTTCCTTCCTTGGTGGCCAGCTCTTATTCTTCATCGCGTGACACTGATGAGTATGAAGATTTGGACGACACTGCGGCAGGCCCTGCTACAACAAACAACCCCGACAACGCTGGTGCTCCTCCATCGACTTGAAATTCTTCAGGGGCGTTAGTCCTCAGTTTCAATCCTTTTAGTCATTTGATGACAAAGGGGGAGAAATCTGAGTTAGTCTTCAAGCGGGTCTATATTAAGGGCATTTTTTAAGTTACAACTCTTGTTCTTCTGAAACTTTTATTTCGATCGAGTTGTAATCTTAAACCCGATGGTGCGCTGATACTTTTGCTGCATTATGCTCTGCATGCTTATTTCCTCATTAATGACATTGCACGCATGCTGAATCTCATCAGGCACCATATTTCATCATGCATTTCAAATTCTTCATATTATATATCAAATGCGTGTATGAATTACAAGATATAGGGGGAGATCTCCATGATTCAACTCTTCAAATGTGCAATGCTTCAAAAGCAAATTCCTCACTATGCACATCTTCAGGGGGAGTTCTTCTATATCTTGTAATCAAATTCCTCAATATCAGTGTATACACTTCATATATTTATCCCCGTTGAAAACTTAACCTATGTTGTCATCAATCACCAAAAAAGGGGGAGATTGTAAGTGCATCTAGTGCCCCTTAGTGATTTTGGTGTATTGAAGACTTATAGGTTAAGGGCCTAATGCATTTGTGAGTGTACACAGGTCTATAAGTCTATGAGGAGTTTGATATTTACAAAGAAAGTCGACCCCTAAAAATGAAGTTCTTCAACTGAAGACTTTGATATTCTGAAGACTTTCTGAAGATTTTGAAAGTGACGAAATTGGTGTGACCTTGAAGACTTGGTATTCATTTGTGGAACATGAAGCGTGAAGACTTTTGTTTTCGTAGTTTCATTTTCTCCTTCTTGAGTCATAGGAAACACCGTACTGTTAAAGGGGGTCGAGGAAATACTAAGGAAAAATTTCCATGTGATGCTCAACTCAAAATCCTACACCTACCAATCCCTTCGAGTGAAGCCTTTGGAAATCTCATACAGTTCAGTCACTTTCTTCAGTGACAGAGACGAAGTTCTTCTGGTCGCTGATGAATTTGTTCTGACTGAGGAGTTAGGAATTCGCAGTGCGAATTACCTACACAGTGAGGAACATGATAGCCCTGAGGAATTTGAGAGTCAAATTTCCGACCGTTGATGTGCTGCGCGCCAGCTGTCCCAAAATATCTTATCCACCTAACGGTCATATCATTGAGGGCATTTATGTCTTATCATGTCGGGCTGCTCCCTAGGCTATAAATAGCCGCCCCCTACAACCACTAGCTGGTTGGCTGCTCCGAGAGAACTTGACACTTGTCATTTGAGAGCAACCCATCCTCCGAGGACTTTGAGCGAAAATCATCAAGTGAGGAAAATCCCAAACCCAAACACCTACAAACCCCAAAGTGATTGAGCATCACCGAAGAAATTGATCCTGCGTGGATCCGACGCTTGTTACATTTGAAGACTGTGCTTCTTCCAGACGGTTAGGCGTCAAGGTCTAGAGCATCCAAGAGGAATTGTGGATCGCCGAGTGACCAAGTCTGTGAAGGTTTGGAAGTCTCCTGAAGACTTACCACGAGTGATTGGACGGGATCTGTGTGATCTTCGTTCAAGGAGAATACGGTGAGGACTAGGTGTCCTGAGCTGCGTGCTCAGAGACTGGGTGTCCGGGACTGCGTGTCCTCGAGTTTAAATACTCAGCCGCTCCAACCAGACGTACAACTGAGACAGCAGTTGGAACTGGTTTACCAAATCATTGTCTTCACCAACCTACTGGTTCTATTTCCTCAACCCTTTTCAATTCCTCATTACTGTGTTGAGTGTTTGTTCATATCTGTGTTTGAAGACTTTGACTGAAGACTTTCTCAATTTCCTCAGTTCAATTTCTTTAGTCTGTTTGTCTTCATCTTGTGTTATCCTATGATTACGCTTCCTGTACTCTATGCTAGTCTTCATTTCATCATGATGACCATGCTTGTATTCTGTCATACTTACTTCTAAGTACTTATTCCGCTGCTAATAGTTCTTCTCTAAGGAATTTCCTCACCGGCAAATTCCTTAGGGAAGAATTCATAAAAATCGCCTATTCACCCCCCTCTAGTCGACATAACGCACTTTCACATCTAAATCCGTTGAGACGACACCATATGAACTGTGGTTTAGCAATAAACCTAAGCTGTCGTTTCTTAAAGTTTGGAGTTGTGATGCTTATGTGAGTTTCAAACTGATAAGCTCGAACCCAAATCGGAGAAGTGCATCTTCATAGAGTACCCAAAGGAAATTGTTGGGTACACCTTCTATCACAGATCCAAAGGCAATACATTTGTTGCTAAGAATGGATCCTTTCTAGAGAAGGAGTTTCTCTCGAAAGAAGTGAGTAGGAGGAAAGTAGAGCTTGATAAGGTAATTTGTACCTTCTCCGGAATTGGAAAGTAGTTCATCACAGAAATCAGTTCCAGTGATTCATACACCAATTAGTGAGGAAGCTAATGATGATAATGAAACTTCAGATCAAGTTACTACCGAACCTCGTAGGTCAACCAGAGCAAGATCCGCACCAGAGTGGTACGATGATCCTATTCTAGAGGTCATGTTACTTGACCATGGCGAACCTACAAACTATGAGGAAGCGATGATGAGCCCAGATTCCACGAAATGGCTTGAGGACATGAAATCTGAGGTAGGATCCATGTATGAGAACAAAGTGTGGACTTTGGTGGACTTGCCCGATGATCGGCAAGCCATAGAAAATAAATGGATCTTCAAGAGGAAGACGGACGCTGATAGTAGTATTACTATCTACAAAGCTCGAATTGTCGCAAAAATGTCTTCGACAAGTTCAAGGTGTTGACTACAATGAGATTTTCTCACTTGTATCGATGTTTAAAAGTCAGCCTGAATCATGTTAGCAATTGCCACATTTTATGAAATTTGGCAAATGAATGTCAAAACTACATTCCTTAATGGATTTCTTAAAGAAGAGTTGTATATGATGCAACCAGAAGGTTTTATCGATCGAAAGTGTTAACAAAGTGTGCAAGCTCCAGCGATCCATTTATGGACTGGTGCAAGCCTCTCGGAGTTGGAATAAACACTTTGATAGTGTGATCAAAGCATATGGTTTTATACAGACTTTTGGAGAAGCCTGTATTTACAAGAAAGTGAGTGGGAGCTCTGTAGCATTTCTGATATTATATGTGGATGACATATTGTTGATTGGAAATAATATAGAATTTCTGGATAGCATAAAAGGATACTTGAATAAAAGTTTTTCAATGAAAGACCTCAGTGAAGCTGCTTACATATTGGGCATCAAGATCTATAGGATAGATCAAGACGCTTGATAAGATTTTTCAATGAGTATATACCTTGGCAAGTTTTGAAATAGTTCAAAATGGATCAGTCAAAGAAGGAATTCTTGTCTGTATTACAAGGTGTAAAGTTGAGTAAGACTCAAAACCCGACCATGGCAGAAAATAGAAATAGAATGAAAAGTCATTCCCTATGCCTCAGTCATAGGTTCTATAGAGTATACTATGTTGTGTACCGGACCTATTGTATACCTTGCTCTGAGTTTGGCAAGGGAGTACAATTTTTGATCTAGGAGTAGATCACTGGACAACGGTCAAGAATATCCTTAGTGAGGACTAAGGAAATATTTCTCAATTATGGAGGTGATAAAAGAGCCCATCTTAAAGAGTTACATCGATGCAAGCTTTTACACCAATCCAGATGACTCTAAGTCTCAATCTGGATACCTATTGAAAGTGGGAGCTATTAGCTAGAGTAGCTCCGTGCAGAGCATTGTAGACATAGCATATTTGCAAAATACATACGGCTCTGAATGTGACAGACCTGTTGACTAAACTTCTCTCACGAGCAAAACATGATCATACCCTAGTACTCTTTGGGTGTTAATCACATAGCGATGTGAACTAGATTATTGACTCTAATAAAACCTTCGGGTGTTGGTCATATGACGATGTGAACTATGGGAGTTAATCACATATAGATGTGAATATTGGTGTTAAATCACATGGTGATGTGAACTAGATTATTGACTCTAGTGCAAGTGAGAGACTGAAGGAAATAAGCTCTAGAGGCAATAATAAAGTTATCATTTATTTCCTTATATCATGATAAATGTTTATTATTCATGCTAGAATTGTATTAACCAGAAACTTAGTACATGTGTGAATACATAGACAAACAAAGTGTCACTAGTATGCCTCTACTTGACTAGCTCGTTGATCAAAGATGGTTGTGTTTCCTAGCCATAGACATGAGTTGTAATTTGATTAACGGGATCACATCATTAGAGAATGATGTGATTGACTTGATCCATTCCGTTAGCTTAGCACTTGATCGTTTAGTATGTTGCTATTGCTTTCTTCTTGACTTATACATGTTCCTATGACTATGAGATTATGCAACTCCCGTTTACCGGAGGAACACTTTGTGTGCTACCAAACATCACAACGTAACTGGATGATTATAAAGGTGCTCTACAGGTGTCTCCGAAGGTACTTGTTGAGTTGGCGTATTTCGAGATTACGATTTGTCACTCCGATTGTTGGAGAGGTATCTCTGGGCCCTCTCAGTAATGCACATCACTATAAGCCTTGCAAGCAATGTGACTAATGAGTTAGTTGCAGGATGATGCATTACGGAACGAGTAAAGAGACTTGCCGGTAACGAGATTGAACTAGGTATTGAGATCCCGACGATCGAATCTCGGGCAAGTAACATACCGATGACAAAGGGAACAACGTATGTTGTTATGCGGTTTGACCGATAAAGATCTTCATAGAATATGTAGGAGCCAATATGAGCATCCAGGTTCCGCTTTTGGTTATTGACCGGAGACGTGTCTCGGTCATGTATACATAGTTCTCAAACCCGTAGGGTCCGCACGCTTAACGTTCGGTGACGATTTATATTATGAGTTATGTGTTTTGATGTACCGAAATTAGTTCGGAGTCCCGGATGAGATCGGGGACATGACGAAGAGTCTCGAAATGGTTGAGACGTAAAGATCGATATATTGGACGACTATATTCGGACATCGGAAAGGTTCCGAGTGATTCGGGTATTTTTCGGAGTACCAGAGAGTAACGGGAATTCGTATTGGGCCTTAATGGGCCATACGGGAAAGGAGAGAAATGCCTCAAAGGGTGGCCGTACCCCTCCCCATGGACTGGTCCGAATTGGACTAGGGAGGGGGGGCGCCCCCTTCCTTCCTTCTCCTTTTTCCTTCCCTTCTCCTACTCCTACAAGGAAAGGAGGAGTCCTACTCCCGATGGGAGTAGGACTCCCCCCTTGGCGCGCCTTCTCCTTGGCCAGCCACGTCCCCCCTTGCTCCTTTATATACGGGGGCATGGGGGCACCTCTAAACACAACAATTGATCTCTTGATCTCTTAGCCGTGTGCGGTGCCCCCCTCCACCATATTCCACATCGGTAATATCGTAGCGGTGCTTAGGCAAAGCCCTGCGTCGGTAGCATCATCAATACCGTCATCACGCTGTTGTGCTGATGGAACTCTCCCGCAAAGCTCTGTTGGATCGGATTTCGTGGGACATCATCAAGCTGAACGTGTGCTGAACTCGGAGGTGTCATACGTTCGGTACTTGATCGGTCGGATCGTGAAGACGTACGAATACATCAATCGCGTTGTGCTAAGGCTTCCGCTTTCGGTCTACGAGGGTACGTGGACAACACTTTCCCCTCTCGTTGCTATGCATCAACATGATCTTGCGTGTGCGTAGGAATTTTTTTTGAAATTACTACGTTCCTCATCACATTTCATCTCGTGGCCATATAATCCACCAAATCACGCCACCTTCTCTATCCTCACACACCTAATCTTCTCCCCATCTCTCCTGAAGAGCAAATCTTGAGATATAGATTGGGATCACAGGCCGTTATATTTTTTAATTCAAAACTGAGTTGCAAATTATCAGAAACGTCCAAAACACATGGTGTGTAGATATGAGAGTGACTCATGTGCTAAATTAGTTTATAATTTTATTTATTGATATATGGTCTGGTTAGAACAAAGAAGTGGGGAGCTAGAATAACAAATAAACTTTTGAAAAAGTTCTCGAGTTTAATATTTTGCATAGCTTCCAAATGAATTGGGATTTTGACAAAATATGGATTTGGAGATGAACTTAATTCACTAGAATTGGAGGTTACCTTTTTGGATTTATTTATGAGTGCAAAATTATCATTATGTTTATAAAGGGATCATGTGTACTCGAGCACACTTGATGGTTAAAGTAATCACTAAAATTTGAATTTCTGATCAACTTTTACACCAATTGCCAAATTAGGTCAAATTTAAAAATTAATTGGGAAAGTTCCTTTAGGTAAATCCATTATTTATTCAACTAAGCTTTGTTCCACACACTTGAGACTGATAACTATGAGCCCCATTAACTTTCCATACTTGACAAATTTGTCTGTTGGCTTTAGCTAAACTGTAATGTAGGATTGTGTGTTGATAGCTTCTTACATATTGCAGCATAGATATCACAAAAAATAGCGAAAGTATATGTTAGAAAATAGAAATAAAATATCGAAAAGGTGTGGCTTGACCTGGGTGAACAATAAATAAAAAAAACAAACATGAACATAAAAATATAACACGCAACAACCATCTTTATGGAATTCTACTAAAAATATGGGATTTGAAAACAAGATTTTTTTTAAGAAAAACAATCGTTAGTATGCTTGAAAAACTAGAGAATTCGAGTAAACCCTGGAATACTTTTTAAACATTCATATAACCCCACATACTTTTTCTTTCGCTAATGTTTCTAAACTAATTTTGATCTTTTCTTTAATTACTATGTCTTTGCATAATGTTTCTAAATTATTATATTTGACTTGTAAAGATTCTTAATTTTTAAATAATTTTCATGGCATTACAATATTTTTCTCAAATATTTTAGATTTTATATATCCAGTATGCTTTTGTTTTCAAAGTAATCACTACTTTCGAAGGAAACTTAATATAATTCCACTACTCCTGAATTTTGTAGCATTTCCTATTACTTCTTTTTGTGCCACAAGTCTTGGTCTTCCAAAATAGGAGACGACTATGGACAGACATACCAGGTAAATGGAGTGTCAGTGATTGCCTTGCTTGACGATTAGTTTTTTTTTGCATTGATTCTTTTTGCTTCTGATCAATAAACAAAATTTTCCAGTACGTCCTATTTTGGTTGGACGTTTAGAGTTCCAGAAGTTTGCCTTAGTTACAGATTCCTACAGACTGTTCTATTTTTGACAGATTCTGTTTTTCGTGTGTTGTTTGCTTATTTTGATGCATCTATGGCTAGTATGTAAGGGTATGAACCATAGAGAACTTGGAATACAGTAGGTTTAACACCAAAATAAATAAGGAATGAGTTCATTACAGTACCTTATGTTGTGGGTTTTTTTTTCTTTCACTAACGGAGCTTATAAGATTTCCTGTTGAGTTTTGTGTTGTGAAGTTTTCAAGTATTGGGTAAAGCTTTTATGGACTATGGAATAAGGAGTGGCAAGAGCCTAGCTTAGGGATGCCCATGGCACCCCAATATATTCAAGGATATCCAAAAGCCTAAGCTTGGGGATGCCCCGGGAAGGCATCCCCTCTTTCGTCTTCGTTCATTGGTAACTTTACTTGGAGCTATATTTTTATTCGCCACATGATATGTGTTTTGCTTGGAGCATCGTGTATTATATTAATCCTTGCTTTTAATTAACCACAATCATCCTTGATGTACACACCTTTTCGGAGAAGCCTATTTGATTAGAATTTGCTAGAATACTCTATGTGCTTCACTTATATCTTTTGAGATTGATAGTTTTTGCTCTAGTGCTTCACTTATATTTTTTAGAGCACGGCGGTGGCTTGATTTTATAGAAATTGGTAGTCTCTCATGCTTCACTTATATTATTTTGAGAGTCTTTTAGAACAGCATGGTATTTGCTATGGTTACAAATTTGGTCCTAGAATGATGAGCATCCAAGTTGGGTATAATAAAAACTATCATAGGAAGTGAATTGGATGCTCTGATCAATTTATTGCTTGATAATTGTTTTGAGATATAAAGGTAGTAATGCTAGGGTCATGCTAGTGGATAATTATGAAATTGAGAAATACTTTTGTTGAAGTTATCAAGTCCCGTAGCATGCACGTATGGTAAAAGTTGTGTGACAAAATTGTTGCATGAGGTGCTCTTTTGATTGTCTTCCTTATGAGTGGCAGTCGGGGACGAGAGATGGTCTTTTCCTACCAATCTATCCCTCTTGGGGCATGTGTAGTAGTACTTTGCTTCGAGAGCTAAGTAGACTTTTTCAATATGTATATGAGTTCTTTGCTTCCACTTTGCTAGCCTCTCTTATTACCGCACAACTTTCGCCGGTATTGAACCCATTATTTACCTTCCTCAAAACAGCTGCCATAACTACCTATTATGGCATTTCCATAGCCATTCCGAGATATGTTGCCATGCAACTTTCCACCGTTCCGTTTATTATGACACGTTTCATCATTGTCATATTGCTCTTTGCATGATCATGTAGTTGACATCGTATTTGTGGCAAGGCCACCTTCATAATTTTCATACATGTCGCTCTTGATTCATTGCATATCCCGGTACACCGCCGGAGGCATTCACATAGAGTCATATCTTGTTCTAGCTTTGAGTTGTAATTCTTGAGTTGTAAATCCATAAAAGTGTGATGATCTTCATTATTAGAGCATTGTCTCAGTGAGGAAAGGATGATGAAGACTATGATTCCCCCACAAGTCGGGATGAGACTTCGGACTTAACAAAAAGAAAAAAAAAAGAGAGAAAGGCCAAAAAGAAAGAAAAAAAGAAAGGCGAAAGAAAAAAAAGAGAAAAAAGAGAGAAAGGAAAAAATAAAATGAGAGAAAAAGAGAGAAGGGACAATGCTACTATCTCTTTTTCCACACTTGTGCTCCAAAATAGCACCATGATCTTCATGATAGAAAGTCTCCTATGTTGTCACTTTCATATACTAGTGGGAATTTTTCATTATAGAACTTGGCTTGTATATTCCAATGATGGGCTTCCTCAAAATGCCCTAGGTCTTCGTGAGCAAGCGAGTTGGATGCACACCCACTTAGTTCTTTTTGTTGAGCTTTCATATATTTATAGCTCTAGTGCATCCGTTGCATGGAAATCCCTACTCAATCACATCGATATCTATTGATGGGCATCTCCATAGCCCATTGATGCGCCTAGTTGATGTGAGACTATCTTCTCCCTCTTTTTGTCCTCACAACCACCATCTTTTACCACCTAAGTGTTATGTCCATGGCTTACGCTCATGTATTGCGTAAGAGTTGAAAAAGCTGAAGCGCGTTAAAAAGTATGAAACAATTGCTTGGCTCGTCATCGGGGTTGTGCATGATGGGAGTATTTTGTGTAATGAAAATGAAGCATGGCCTAACTATATGACTTTGTAGGGATAAGCTTTCTTTGGCTATGCTATTTTGATAGGACATGAGTATTTGTTAGTATGCTTTGAAGCATTATTATTTTTTATGTTTTATAGGCTTTTATCTTGAATCATTTGGATCTGAACATTCATGCCACAATAAATAAAATTACATTGAGAATTATGCTAGGTAGCATTCCACATAAAAAATTCTATTTTTATCATTTACCTACTCGAGGACGAGCAGGAATTAAGCTTGGGGATGCTTGATACATCTCCAACGTATCTATAATTTTTGATTGTTCCATGCTATTATATTACCCCTTTTGGATATGGGCTTTATTTTACACATTATTATCATTTTTGGAACTAACATACTAACCGGAGGCCCAGCCCGTATTATTGTTTTTTGCCTATTTCAGTATTTCGAAGAAAAGGAATATCAAACGGAGTCCAAATGGAATGAAACCTTCGAAAGCGTGATTTTTGGAACGAACGCGATCCAGACGACTTGGAGTGCAAGTCAAGAAGCAGCCGAGGCGGCCACGAGAGGGTAGCCCCCCCCTATAGGGCGCGTCCCCCTGTCTTGTGGGCCCCTCTGGCGGCTACCGACGTACTTCTTCCTCCTATATAAGCCTACGTACCCCGAAAACATCCAAGGAGCACCCGAAACACAATTTCCACCACCCTAACCTTCTGTATCCGCGAGATCCCATCTTGGAGCCTTCGTCGGCACTCTGCCGGAGGGGGAATCGACCACGGAGGGCTTCTACATCAACACCATAGCCCTTCCGATGAGTTGTGAGTAGTTTACCACAGACCTTCGGGTCCATAGTTATTAGCTAGATGGCTTCTTCTCTCTTTTTGGATCTCAATACAATGTTCTCCCCCTCTCTTGTGGAGATCTATTCGATGTAATCTCTTTTTGCGGTGTGTTTGTCGAGATCCGATGAATTGTTGGTTTATGATCAAGTTTATCTATGAGAAATATTTGAATCTCCTCTGAATTCTTTTATGTATGATTGAGTTATCTTTGCAAGTCCCTTCGAATTATCAGTTTGGTTTGGCCTACTAGATTGATCTTTCTTGCCATGGGAGAAGTGCTTAGCTTTGGGTTCAATCTTGCGGTGTTCTTACCCAGTGACAGAAAGGGTTGCAAGACACGTATTGTATTGTTGCCATCGAGGATAACAAGATGGGGTCTATATCATATTGCATGAGTTTATCCCTCTACATCATGTCATCTTCCTTAATGCGTTACTCTGTTCTTTGTGAACTTAATACTCTAGATGCAGGCAGGAGTCGGTCGATGTGTGGAGTAATAGCAGTAGATGCAGGCAGGAGTCGGTCTACTTGTTGCGGACGTGATGCCTATATACACGATCATGCCTAGATAATCTCATAACTATTCGCTTTTCTATGAATTGCTCGACAGTAATTTGTTCACCCACCGTAATACTTATGCTATCTTGAGAGAAGCCTCTAGTGAAACCTATGGCCCCCGGGTCTATCTCTTATCATATTTTCTTCCAATCTACTTTTATTTGCATCTTTACTTTTTGCATCTATATTATAAAATACCAAAAATATATTTATCTTATCATACTATCTCTATTAGATCTCACTTTCGCAAGTCGCCGTGAAGGGATTGACAACCCCTTTATTGCGTTGGTTGCGAGTTCTTTGTTTGTTTGTGTATGTGCGTGGGACTTTTGAGGAGCCTCCTACTGGATTGATACCTTGGTTCTCAAAAACTGAGGGAAATACTTACGCTACTATTGCTGCATCACCCTTTCCTCTTCAAGGAAAACCAACGCAAGCTCAAGACGTAGCAAGAGGACGCGGGACCTGGAGCGCACCGTATTGGTAAGATTCTTTTGCAACTTCTTCTTTGTGGGGGTGCGCCAGCGCACCCACTGGGTGTAGCCCCCGAGGTTCGGGCCAACTATTTAGTAGTTGGGTCGAATCTTTAGAATGTCGTCCTTGTTCTGATTACTGCTTTCTTCAACAACTCGACGCCTACCGGGTCGGCGTCTTCAACCGCCTCCTGGGCAAATACCGGGAGCTCAAGGAGCAGCTCGCCGCCAAGGAGGAGGAGCTCCGCGTTGCCGCGGGTATCTTCATGCTCTTTTCTAGTGGGGGGGCGCTAGCGCACCCACTAGGTGTAGCCCCCAAGATTCGGGCGAACTGTGTAACAGTTGGGCCAAATCTTAAGTCTTGCTTTTTTCTTTCCTGAATCTTCCTTTTTGCAGCTGAGGTGTTGTCCCGGTTGCTCCGGGCTGGTCATCACTATGACCGGCTTGTTGCCGACACCGGCCGCCTTGGTGCCGAGGTGGCGCAGGCAAGGGCAGAGGCTGCAGCGGCCCGGCGGTCGCTTGACGAGGCCAACCAGCTGCGGGGGCAGCTGGCGGGCCATAAGAGCCGCCTTGAGGCCGAGGTGGAGCTCCTTAAGACAGAGGCCGCCAAGGTGGTGGAGGCGCAGCAGGCCCTGGTCGAGGCGGACCAGCAATGCGGCAGGCTGGCCGACGACAAGGCCCTGGTCAGCGTGGACCTTTCGGGAAATCATGACCGCTGCCGAGGCCCGCCTGCGGGTTCTGGGCTAGCAGATGGGGCGGGTGTCCCAGGCTGGCACAGCGATGACGACGGCCCTTTGGCCGGGCTTCATCGAGCCGAATAGCTTCACGCAGCTGGCGCGTTGGCTGGAGATGGGGCTGGACCGGCTTCACGAGTGGCGCGTCTCCGCTGCTCATGTCGGTGCTGAGATGGTGCTCCGGTTCACATTGTCTTGGCATCCGGACCTGCAGCAGGACGCGCTGATGGGCCAGCGGGCCGGCTCGGAGCAGCTGTTGCAGGAGCAAGCCGGACGGATTGCCTCCCAGGCCAGGTACATTGCCGAGTTCGCCTTCCACGACGAGTTCCACCCAGAGCGAGCGGAGGACGGCGGGGTCGTGGCCAGTGATGACTACGGCCTTCTTCTCCATGACCCAGAGGGGAGCTCCGAGGAGATGGGCGTCTACCGAGACGGGGGTGTCGAGGAGGACACCGGTACCTCGCTGGACCCGGAGGCCGCCAGGGGAGAGCCGCGACGTTGCGACGCGGCGCTGGAGATGCCTGAGATGTCTTAGTAGGATTTGTTAGGTAGCAGGTCCACCCACCCACTGGGGGTTCTGGGTGTAATGAACTCAGGACGTGGGCCTTTAAATATTTATGTGTATATGTCGTTAACGTTTCTACTCTTTCTTTTCATTATTTGGACCGATTTCTTGCGCTTTTCCTTTCTCAAACCCCCCCCCAACCCCCCCGCGAGTCAGATATACGAGGCTCTAGTCCGTGACAAGGAGTTCGGTTCTTCAAGAGGAGGGCGCAGTACTTTGGGTTTTTTCAAAATGTTGAGTGCGAGCGAAACACCTACTGGGTCGGCTGGCAGCAACCCGGCGGAGCTGGTTGGCGAGTAGCCAGTCGTGCTGCTATTTACTCTTATTTTCTGAGCAGGGTTGGTCAACCCGACAGCCTTTGACTTGGTGTTTGAAGAGTGAAGGAGCTCTGGTCTATTGTGCTTGCCAGCCAACAGCCGAACCCGGGTCTATGGCTTAGGGCGAAGTGGGCGACCGTGGCGTCCTGAGTGCATTAGGAATCACCAAGTGAGGCGGCGGGGTGGCGATCAAGTCGGCCAGCCCCCGAGCCCTCGGGTCGAGCGAGTCGGACCGGTGGCCGGGTTCAGGAGCATAGTGATGCAAAAAAAGTAGGGACACAATAAGTTGGTTGACAAAAGGCAGCCCCCGAGTCTCGTTCGGGGACCCCATAGTTTCATGCGTTTAGAAAAGGCGATGATACATACACTCGTGCGACTAGCTGTAAAACGGGCAGAGGAGTTCCGCGTTCCATGGCCGGGTCATTTCTTCACTGGTGGTGTCTCTCTTGCGCTTGTTTGACTTGCGTGCGTCGATTAGGTAGTAGGCGTTGCGGTCGCGCAAGGCCCTGCTCATGATGAATGGGCCCTCCCATGGAGGGGACAACTTGTGCTGGCCGGCTTGCTCTTGGACGAGTCGGAGGACGAGGTCGCCCTCGCGTAACGCGAGGGGCTTGATATTCTTGCTGTGGTAGTGCTTCAGGACTAGCTGGTAGATGGCCGAATGGCTGAGCGTCAGGAGGCAGGCTTCTTCGAGTAGGTCGACACCGTCTTCGCGGGCTTCTTTGGCTTCGGCTTCGGTGTACATCACGACATGCAACGAGTCGAACTCGACATCGGTCGGGATGCTGGCTTCGGATCCATAGACGAGGAAGAATAGGCTGAACCTGGTCGACCAATTTGGCGTGGTTCGGAGACTCCAGAGAACGGCGGGCAACTTGTCGATCCAGCTACCGGGTGAGCGGATGAGTGGCTCGACGAGTCGCAGCTTGATGCCGGATAGGATGAGGCCGTTGGCCCACTCTACCTGCCCATTGGACTGCGGGTGTGCAACGGAGGCCAGATCGAGGCGGATGCCAGAGACGGAGCAGTATTGCTCGAGCGCGCCCTTGGCGAAGTTGGTGTCGTTGTCCGTGATGATGCTATTGGGCATGCCGTAGCGAACCGTGATGTCTTTGATGAACCGGGCGGCTATTGGCCCGTCCAGTTTCTTGATTGGCTGTGCTTCGATCCACTTGGTGAACTTGTCCACCGCCACCAGTAGATGCGTCATGCCGCCGCTGGCAGTTTTGAAGGGTCCCACCATGTCGAGTCCCCAGACCGCGAGGGGCAGGTTATCAGAATGGTGCGGAGTGCTGACGCCGGCTGGTGGTTGCGCTTGTTGAAGCACTGGCACCCCTCACACTTGAGAACGAGGGACTCGGCGTCTTGGAGGGCCGTGGGCCAGTAGAAACCATGGAGGAAAGCCTTGGCCACCAAGGATCGCGACGTAGCGTGGTGCCTGCATTCGCCCTGGTGTATGTCGAGGAGGATGTCGGTGCCCTGCTCCTGCTCGACGCAGCGCTGGAAGACGCTGGTGGAGCTGCGCTTGACGAGCTCGTTGTTGATGATGATGTAGGCATACGCCCGGACCTGCACTTGCCAGGATTCGGTCTCATCCATGGGGACAACCCCGTTCTCTAATAATTCTGATATTGGCAGGGACCAAGACGGAGCCGTTACCACAGCGAAGACGGCCACCGGGGCGGGTTCCGGGTTGGCAGCCCCCGAACCGGGTTAAGCAGCCCTCGGGTCGGGGATGGCGACGGCCGAGTCTGGGGCGACGGTGGCCGGGTCGAGCTGAGAAGCCGCCGAGACGGGTTCGACAGCCCCCGGGCTGGGTTCGGCAGTCCCCGGGCCGGGTTCAGCAGCCCCCGGGCCGGGTTGAAATGCGTCCGGGTCGTCTGGGACGTGGATGGACTCGGAGTCCAGCGACAGCTTGACGGATGGCTTGTGCAGGTGCTCGAGGGAGACGCCGGACAGGATGGACTACTGGGACGAGGCGATCTTGGGGAGTGTGTCGGTCGCTTCATTCTCCGCGCGTGGAACATGGAGGAACTCGCAGCCCTCAAAGGACACGGACATCTTTTGGACGAGGAAGCGGTAGCTTGCCATGTTGGAGTCGCGGGCGTCCCACTCGCCGGAGCACTGTTGCACCACCAGGTCCGAGTCGCCGTAGCACAGGATGTGCCGGATGCCGAGTTCCTTGGCAAGCCGGAGGCCGTGCACAAGTGCTTCGTACTCGGCAATGTTGTTGGAGGCGAAGTGTGGATCTAGATTGCATAGCAGAGTCGTTCGCCCTTTGGGGACTATAGCACAATGTCGGCCCCTAGGCCGAGTCACATCTTGGACCCGTTGAAATACATGCGCCAGTGCGTCGAGTTGGGGGCGGCGGGAGGTACTGGGTTACGGTCCAGTCGACGAGGAAGTCGGCCAGGGCCTAAGACTTGATCGTGGTGCGGGGCTCGTAGAGGATGGTGTGGCCGGCCAGCTGGAGCGCCCACTTGGCGACGCGGCCAGAGGAATCCCGGCACCCGATGATTTCTCCAATGGAAGCTGTGCTGACCACAGTGATGACGTGCTCTTGGAAGTACTGCTTCAGCTTCTTGGCGGCAAAGTACACGCTGTAACACATCTTCTGGTACTGCAGGTAGTTCTACTTGGAGTTGGACAGCACTTCACTCAGATAGTAGACCGGGCGCTGGACGGCTTGGATTTTGCCCTTCTCTGGTCGCTCGACCACCACCACCGTGCTGACCGCCCGTGAGGTCGTGGCTATGTAGAGCAACAGCGGCTCCTTGTCGGCCGGCACGGCTAGGACTGGTGCAGTGGAGAGCATGCGCTTGAGATCTCAGAACGCCTCATCTGCTTGGTCATTCCATTCGAACGACTTCGTCTTCTTCATCAGCTGGTACAGGGGTAGCGCCCTCTTGCCCAGCCGGCTTAGAAACCGGGTGACCTAGGCCAAGCGGCCGGTGAACTTCTGGACATCGCGCAGCCGAGCCGGCTTGCGCATGCGCTCGATGGCCTTGATCTTCTCCGGGTTCGCCTCAATGCCGCGTTCCGAGACGAAGAAGCCGAGTAGCTTTCCGGTCGAGACGCCGAAAACGCATTTTTCTGGGTTAAGCTTGACCTTGTATTCGTGGAGGTTGGCGAATGTTTCCTTCAAGTCGTCGAGGAGCGTGAGGTGCTGCTTGGTCTTCACCACGATGTTGTCCACATAAACGTGGATATTGCGACCGAGTTGTGGCAGCAGGCATTTCTACATGCAGCGTTGGAAGGTGGCGCCGGCATTCTTTAAGCCGAACGACATGGTGATGTAGCAATACTCCCCAAAGGGCGTGATGAAGGACGTCTTCAGGGAGTCGGCCAGGTCCAGCTTGATCTAGTGGTAGCCGGAGTAACCGTCCAGGAAGGATAGGAGCTCGCACCCGGCGGTCGAGTCGATGACTTGGTCGATCCGCGGGAGGGCAAACGGATCCTTGGGACAGGCCTTGTTGAGGCTGGTGTAGTCGATACACATGCGCCAGGTCTTGTTCTTCTTCAGGACGAGGACTGGATTGGCCAGCCACTCGGGGTGAAACACTTCCATGATGAAGCCGGCCGCCAAAAGCTTGGTGACCTCTTCACCGATGGTTCTTCTCTTCCCTTCAGAAAAACATCGCAGGGGTTGACGGACAGTCTTGGCGTCCTTGCGGACTTGGATTTTGTGCTCGGCGTACTTCCTCGGGATACCTAGCATGTCATTGGGGGTCCATGCGAAGATATCCCGATTCTCATGGAGGAAGTCGACGAGCTCGCCTTCCTATTTGCCATCGAGGCGGGAGCCTATGACAACGTACTTGCTGCAGCTGGGATATTCCGGGTTCAGCTTCACTTTCTTGGTCTCCTTGGAGGGTTTGAAGGCAGCCTCGTCGGCCGGGTCCACGGCTGGGATTGATGCGGCCGAGGCCTCGCCCGCCATGGCGACGATCCGGTCGAGCTGGCGCCGCTCCTCGGCAATGACCAGCGGCTCGCCCAGCTTGGCGTCATCTCGGGCACACTCCAGGGACTTGCGGTAGTCGCCGGTAATGGTGATGAGGCCCTTCGGACTCGGCATCTTCATCTTCAGATACGCGTAGTGGGAGACCGCCATGAATTTGGCGAGCACGGGTCAGCCCAGCAGCGCGTGGTACGCGCTGGACAGGTCCACCATCTCGAACCATATCGGTTCGCGCCGGAAATGGTTGTTGTCACCGAACAGGACGTCAAGACAGACTCGGCCAATGGCGGAGCAGGAGAGGTCGGGTACGATGACGTGGAAGATCGTTCGGTTCGGTTCCAGGTCCTCGGCCTTGAGGCCGATTTGGTCATTGTGTTGCGGTAGAGGATGTTGATGTTGCTGCCGGCGTCGATGAGGACTCGGGAGAACTTGCACATGCGTCGTGCGACGATGGTGGTGTTGAGGAGGAGTGCGTAGCCACCCGGATTCGGCATGACTGCCGGGTGGTCCTCCTGGGTCCAGGTCACCGGACGTTCCGACCAATGCATGAACTCTGATTTGGCCGGAACGACGGTGTTCACCTCCTGCCGAAGGAGGCGCTCGCTGCGCTTGTCCTCGCCAAGGCTGGTGAAGACGACGTAGGTCGTGTTCTGGTCTAGGTAGGTGTCATCGCGCATTGCGCCGCCGGCTGGAGGCGGCGGTGGAGGCAGAGGCGGGTTACCCGCGCCTGGAGCCAGAGGCGGAGGAGGCGGGGACATTGCCCCTCATGATGCGCTTGGTGATGCCGCACTGCCGAAGTGTGTGCGTGGACGGCCTTGCGCCGCTGTGGTGCTTGCAGGAAGCGTCGAGCTTCTCTTCGAAGCTCATGGTGGGCTACCACGCCATCTTGCTGGTCTGCCGGCGCTTGGCTGTCGGGTCCGTCGTGTGCTTGGCGGCCGCGGCGAGCTGGTTGTCGTAGCGCTGCGCCGGCTGGTCGGCCTTGCACTTGTTGTTCTGGTGGTGTGATACGTCTCCAACGTATCTATAATTTTTTATTGTTCCATACTATTATATTACCCCTTTTGGATGTTTATGGGCTTTATTTTACACATTTCTATCATTTTTGGGACTAACCTACTAACCGGAGGCCCAACCCGTATTGCTGTTTTTTTGCCTATTTCAGTATTTCGAAGAAAAGGAATATCAAATGGAGTCCAAATGGAATGAAACCTTCGGGAGCGTGATTTTTGGAACGAACGTGATCCAGAGGACTTGGAGTGCAAGCCAAGAAGCAGCCGAGACTCCCATGAGATAGGAGGGTGCCCCCCCTATAAGGCGCGCCCCCTGTCTCGTGGGCCCCTCGGGCGGCCACCTACGTACTTCTTCCTACTATATAAGCCTACGTACCCCAAAAACATCCAAGAGGCAGCCGAAACACAATTTCCACCACCGTAACCTTCTGTATCCACGAGATCCCATCTTGGAGCCTTCGCCAGCACTCTGCCGGAGGGGGAATCGACAACGGAGGGCTTCTACATCAACACCATAGCTCTTCAGATGAGTTGTGAGTAGTTTACCACAGACCTACGGGTCCATAGTTATTAGCTAGATGGCTTCTTCTCTCTTTTTGGATCTCAATACAATGTTCTCCCCCTCTCTTGTGGAGATCTATTCGATGTAATCTCTTTTTGCGGTGTGTTTGTCGAGATCCGATGAATTGTGGGTTTATGATCAAGTTTATCTATGAATAATATTTGAATCTTCTCTGAATTCTTTTATGTATGATTGAGTTATCTTTGCAAGTCTCTTCGAATTATCGGTTTGATTTGGCATACTAGATTAATCTTTCTTGCCATGGGAGAAGTGCTTAGCTTTGGGTTCTATCTTGCGGTGTTCTTACCAAGTGACAGAAAGGGTTGCAAGACACGTATTGTATTGTTTCCATCGAGGATAACAAGATGGGGTCTATATCATATTGCATGAGTTTATCCCTCTACATCATGTCATCTTGCTTAATGCATTACTCTGTTCTTTGTGAACTTAATACTCTAGATGCAGGCAGGAGTCGGTCGATGTGTGGAGTAATAGTAGTAGATGCAGGTAGGAGTCGGTCTACTTGTTGAGGACGTGATGCCTATATACATGATCATGCCTAGATAATCTCATAATTATTCGCTTTTCTATCAATTGCTCGACAGTAATTTGTTCACCCACCGTAATACTTATGCTATCTTGAGAGAAGCCTCTAGTGAAACCTATGGCCCCCGGGTCTATCTCTTATCATATTTGCTTTCAATCTACTTTTATTTGCATCTTTTCTTTTTGCATCTATATTATAAAATACCAAATATATATTTATCTTATCTTACTATCTCTATCAGATCTCACTTTTGCAAGTGGTCGTGAAGGGATTGACAACCCCTTTATCGCGTTAGTTGCGAGTTCTCAGTTTGTTTGTGTAGGTGCGTGGGACTTTTGAGGAGCCTCCTACTAGATTGATACCTTGGTTCTCAAAAATTGAGGGAAATACTTACGCTACTATTGCTGCATCACCCTCTCCTCTTCGAGGAAAACCAACACAAGCTCAAGACATAGCAAGAAGGATTTCTGGCGCCGTTGCCGGGGAGGTCTTCGCTCAAGTCAAGACATACCAAGTACCCATCACAAACCCATCTCCCTCGCATTTACGTTATTTGCCATTTGCCTCTCATTTTCCTCTCCCCCACTTCACCCTTGCCGTTTTATTCGCCCTCTCTTTCCCAATCTCCCCCTCTCTTTTCGCTTGCCTTTTTCTGTTTGCTTGTGTGTTGATTACTTGTTGCCATTGCGCAAGATAATACCAAATTGTGTGATTTCTCGAATACCAATAATAATGATTTCCTTAGTACTCCGATTGCTCCTCTTAATGATGTTGAGTCTTGTGAAATCAATACTGCTTTGTTGAATCTTGTTATGAAAGATCAATTAGCCGGCCTTCCTAGTGAAGATGTCGCTACTCATCTAAACAACTTTGTTGATTTGTGTGATATGCAACAGAAGAAAGATACGGATAACAACATTGTCAAATTAAAGTTATTTCTGTTTTCTCTAAGAGATCGTCCTAAAGTTTGGTTTTCGTCTTTGCCTAAAAATAGTATTGATTCTTGGAACAAGTGCAAAGATGCTTTTATCTCTAAATATTTACCTCCCGCAAAGATCATCACTCTTAGGAACGATATTATGAATTTTAAACAACTTGATCATGAGCATGTTGCCCGGTCTCGGGAAAGAATGAAATTGATGCTTCGCAATTGCCCTACTCATGGTTTGAATTTATGGATGATTATACAAAAAATTTATGCCGGGTTGAACTTTGCTTCTAGAAATCTCTTAGATTCGGCCGCGGGAGGCATGTTTATGGAAATCACGTTAGGAGATGCTACAAAACTTCTTGATAATATTATGGCTAATTATTCTCAATGGCACACCGAAAGATCTTCTAGTAAAAAAGTGTGATGCTATAGAAGAAATCAATGTTTTGAGTGGAAAGATGGATGAACTTATGAAAAAAATTTCTACTAAAAATACTCCTCTTGATCCCAATGATATGCCTTTGTCTTCTTTGATTGAGAATAATAATGAATCTATGGATGTGAATTTTGTTGGTAGGAATAGTTTTGGAAAGAATGCTTATAGAGGAAACATTAATGCTAGACCGTTCCCTAGTAATTCCTCTAATAATTATGGAAATTCCTACAATAATTCTTATGGTAATTTTAATAAGATGCCCTCTGATTTTGAGAATAGTGTGAAAGAATTTATGATTTCTCAAAAGAATTTTAATGCTTTGCTTGAAGAAAAATTGCTCAAAGTTGATGATTTGGCTAGGAATGTTGATAGACTTTTGCTTGATGTTGATTCTCTTAAACTTAGATCTTCTCCCCCTAAGCATGATATCAATGAGTCTCTCAAAGTAATGAGAATTTCCATTGATGAGTGTAAGGAAAGAACCGCTAGATTGTGTGCTAAGAAAGATAGCTTTATAAAAGCGTGTTCTTATAGTTTCCGTGAAAATAATGATGAAGATCTTAAAGTTATTGATGCGTCTCCTATTAGATCTATGTTCTGTAATATGAATTTTGATGATTATGGGACTTATGATGAATCAACTTTGCTTAGAAGGCGTCCCAAAAATTCGGAGTCTTTACATCTTGATGCTAAATTTGGTAAAAGTGAGATTGGAGGAGTCACAACTTTAAATAGCATTGAAACCACTATCTCGGATTTCAAGGAATTTGATTATGATAATTGTTCTTTAAAAGGTTGTATTTCCTTGTTGCAATCCGTTGATAATTCTCCTCATGCTTATAGTCAAAACAAAGCTTTTACCAAACATATCGTTGATGCCTTGTTGCAATCTTATGATGAAAAACTTAATTTGGAAGTTTCTATACCTAGAAAACTTAATGATGAGTGGGAACCTACTATAAAGATTAGAATTAAAGATTATGAGTCTTTTGCTTTGTATGACTTGGGTGCTAGCGTTTCCACGATTCCGAAAACTTTATGTGATATTCTAGGTTTCCATGATCTTGATGATTGCTCGTTAAATTTGCACCTTGCGGATTCCATTATTAAAAAGCCAATGGGAAGGATCAATGATGTTCTCATTGTTGCAAATAGAAATTTGGTGCCCATGGATTTTATCGTTCTTGATATAGATTGTAATCTTTCTTGCCCTACTATTCTTGGTAGACCTTTCCTTAGAACGATTGGCGTGATTATTGATATGAAGGAAGGGAATATTAGATTGCAATTTACATTAAAGAAAGGCATGGAGCACTTTCGAAGAAATAAAGTCAAATTACCTTATGAATCTATCATGCGGGCTAATTATGAATTTAGTGCCAAAGATGGCACTACTTAGATCTATCTACACTTTTATGCCTAGCTAGGGGCGTTAAACGATAGCGCTAGTTGGGAGGCAACCCAATTTTTCTTTATGTTTTTTTTTGTTTTGCTCCTGTTTAGTAATAAATCTTGCATGTACTCTCTGGTTAGATGTGTTTTTATCTTTTAATTAGTGTTTGTGCCAAGTAGAACCTATAGGATAAACTATGATGATAGTTGATTTGATTCTGCTGAAAAACAGAAACTTTGTGCTCACGATAAAAAATTCAATAAATCACAGAAACATGATTTTGCATTGAATCGTTTTTTTGCTGATTAATAGACAAATTTTCCAGTACGTCCTATTTTGGTAGGATTTTTAGAGTTCCATAAGTTTGTGTTAGTTACAGATTTCTACAGACTGTTTTGTTTTTGACAGATTCTGTTTTCCGTGTGTTGTTTGCTTATTTTGATGCATCTATGGCTAGTAAAATAGTTTATAAACCATAGGGAAGTTGGGATACAGTAGGTTTAACACCAAAATAAATAAAGAATGAGTTCATTGCAGTACCTTATGTGGTGGTTTTGTTTTCTTTCACTAACGGAGCTTATAAGATTTCCTGTTGAGTTTTGTGTTGTGAAGTTTTCAAGTTTTGGGTAAAGCTTTTATGGACTATGGAATAAAGGGTGGCAAGAGCCTAAGCTTGGGGATGCCCAAGGCACCCCAATATATTCAAGGATAGCCAAAAGTCTAAGCTTGGGGATGCCACGGGAAGGCATCCCCTCTTTTGTCTTCGTTCATTGGTAACTTTACTTGGAGCTATATTTTTATTCACCACATGATATGTGTTTTGCTTGAAGCGTCCTTTATTATATTAGTCTTTTCTTTTTAGTTTACCACAATCATCCTTTCTGTACACACCTTTTTGGAGAAGCCTATTTGATTAGAATTTGCTAGAATATTCTATGTGCTTCACTTATATCTTTTGAGCTTGATAGTTTTTGCTCTAGTGCTTCACTTATATCTTTTAGAGCACGGTGGTGTCTTAATTTTGAAGAAATTGCTAGTCTCTCATGCTTCACTTATATCTTTTTTTGATAGTCTTTTAGAACAGCATGGTATTTGCTATGGTTACAAAATTGGTCCTAGAATGATGAGCATCCAAGTTGGGTATAATAAAAACTATCATAGGAAGTGAATTGGATGCTATGATCAATTTGATACTTGATAATTGTTTTGAGATATGGAGGTAGTGATATTGAAGTCATGCTAGTTGGGTGATTATGAATTTAAAGAATGCTTGTGTTGAAGTTACCAAATCTTGTAGCATGCACGTATGGTTAAAGTTGTGTAACAAATTTGAAACATGAAGTGTACCTGGCTTGTGCATCCTTATGAGTGGCGGTCGGGGACGAGCAATGGTCTTTTCCTACCAATCTATCCCCCTAGGAGCATGCGCATAGTACTTGATTTTTGATGACTTCTAATTTTTTGCAATAAGTATATGAGTTCTTTTGACTAATGTTTAGTCCATGGATTATACGCACTTTTACCTTTCCGCCATTGCTAGCCTCTTCGGTACCGTGCATTGCCCATTCTCACCTTGAGAGTTGGTGCAAACTTCGCCGGTGCATCCAAACCCTGTGATACGATACGCTCTATCACACATAAACCTCCTTATATATTCCTCAAAACAGCCACCATACCTACCTATTATGGCATTTCCATAGCCATTCTGAGATATATTGCCATGCAACTTTCCACCGTTCCATTTATCATCATCATGACATACATTACTTTTGTCATATTGCCATTGCATGATCATGTAGTTGACATCGTATTTGTGGCAAAGCCACCATGCATTATTTTTCATACATGTCACTCTTGATTCATTGCACCATCCCGGTACACCGCCGGAGGCATTCATATAGAGTCATATCTTGTTCTAGTTTCGAGTTGTAATTCATATGTTGTAATCAATAGAAGTGTGATGATCATCATTATTAGAGCATTGCCCAAAAAGAAAAAAAGAAAAAAAAAGGAAAAAAAGAAAGGTCAAAAGAAGAAAAAAAGAAAGGCCCAAAAAAAGAAACAAGAAGAAGAAAAAATAAAATAAATAAAAAGGGAAATGTTACTATCTCTTTTTACACACTTGTGCTTCAAAGTAGCACCTTGTTCTTCATATAGTGAGTCTCATATTTTGTGCTTCAAAGTAGCACCATGTTTTTCATATGATGAGTCTCATAAGTTGTCTTTTTCATACTAGTGGGAATTTTCATTATAGAACTTGGCTTGTATATTCCTACGATGGGCTTCCTCAAATGCCCTAGGTCTTCGTGAGCAAGCAAGTTGGATGCACACCCACTAGTTTTCTTTTGTTGAGCATTCTTTTACAGCTCTAATGCATCCGTTGCATGGCAATCCCTACTCCTCATGTTGACATCAATTGCTGGGCATCTCCATAGCCCGTTGATTATCCTCGTCAATGTGAGACTTTCTCCTTTTTTGTCTTCTCCACACAATCCCCATTATCATATTCTATTCCACCCATAGTGTTATATAAATGGCTCACGCTCATGTATTGCATGAAGGTTGAAAAAGTTTGAGATTATTTAAGTATGAAACAATTGCTTGGCTTGTCATCGGGGGTATAGAAGTTGGGAACATCTTTGTGTGACGAAAATGAAGCATAGCCTAACTATATGATTTCATAGGGATGAACTCTCTTTTGCCATGTTATTTTGAGAAGACATGATTACTTTGATTAGTATGCTTGAAGTATTACTATTTCTTTTGTCAATATAAACTTTTATTTTGAATCATTTGGATCTGAACATTCATGCCACAATAAAAAGAATTACCTTATAAATTATGCTAGGTAGCATTCCACATCAAAAATTTCTTTTTTATCACTTACCTACTCGAGGATGAGCAGGAATTAAGCTTGGGGATGCTTGATACGTCTCCAACGTATCTATAATTTTTTATTGTTCCATGCTATTATATTACCCCTTTTGGATGTTTATGGGCTTTATTTTACAAATTTATATCATTTTTGGGACTAACCTACTAACCGGAGGCCCAGCCCGTATTGCTGTTTTTTTGCCTATTTCAGTATTTCGAAGAAAAGGAATATCAAACGGAGTCCAAACGGAATGAAACCTTCGGGAGCGTGATTTTTGGAACGAACATGATCCAGAGGACTTGGAGTGCAAGCCAAGAAGCAGACGAGGCTCCCACGAGATAGGAGGGCGCCCCCCCCCCCCCGTAGGGCGCGCCCCCTGTCACGTCGGCCCCTCGGGCGGCCACTGGCGTTCTTCTTCCTCCTATATAAGCCTACGTACCCCGAAAACATCCAGGAGGCAGCCGAAACACAATTTCCACCACCGTAACCTTCTGTATCCGCGAGATCCCATCTTGGAGCCTTCGCCGGCACTCTGCCAGAGGGGGAATCGACCATAGAGGGCTTCTACATCAACACCATAGCCCTTCCGATGAGTTGTGAGTAGTTTACCACAAACCTACGGGTCCATAGTTATTAGCTAGATGGCTTCTTCTCTCTTTTTGGATCTCAATACAATGTTCTCCCCCTCTCTTGTGGAGATCTATTCGATGTAATCTCTTTTTGTGGTGTGTTTGTCGAGATCCGATGAATTGTGAGTTATGTTCAAGTTTATCTATGAATAATATTTGAATCTTCTCTGAATTCTTTTATGTATGATGGAGTTATCTTTGCAAGTATCTTCGAATTATCGGTTTGGTTTGGCCTACTAGATTGACCTTTCTTGCCATGGGAGAAGTGCTTAGCTTTGGGTTCAATCTTGCGGTGTTCTTACCCAGTGACACAAAGGGTTGCAAGACACGTATTGTATTGTTGCCATCGAGGATAACAAGATGGGGTTTATATCATATTGCATGAGTTTATCCCTCTACATCATGTCATCTTGCTTAATGTGTTACTCTGTTCTTTGTGAACTTAATACTCTAGATGCAGGCAGGAGTCGGTCGATGTGTGGAGTAATAGTAGTAGATGCAGGCAGGAGTCGGTATACTTGTTGCGGACGTGATGCCTATATACATGATCATGCCTAGATAATCTCATAATTATTCTCTTTTCTATCAATTGCTCCACAGTAATTTCTTCACCCACCGTAATACTTATGCTATCTTGAGAGAAGCCTCTAGTGAAACCTATGGCCCCCGGGTCTATCTCTTATCATATTTGCTTTCAATCTACTTTTATTTGCATCTTTACTTTTTGCACCTATATTATAAAATACCAAAACTATATTTATCTTATCTTACTATCTCTATCAGATCTCACTTTTGCAAGTGGTCGTGAAGGGATTGACAACCCCTTTGTCGCATTGGTTGCGAGTTCTCAGTTTGTTTGTGTAGGTGCGTGGGACTTTTGAGGAGCCTCCTACTGCATTGATACCTTGGTTCTCCAAAATTGAGGGAAATACTTACGCTACTATTGCTGCATCACCCTCTCCTCTTCAAGGAAAACCAACGCAAGCTCAAGACGTAGCATGGTGCGGCTGCCGGCTGCTTTCGCCGGCCGGCTTCGGAGGGGGAACCGGCTTTGCCTTGACGGCTTCATACAATGCCACCTGGATCTTCATGGTGGAGTCGGTGTTGGCGTATTTGTGTGCCGTCACCATGAGTGCGGCCATGGTGTCCGACTCGGAGCATAAGAGCTTGTGTTTGAGGAGGGTGTCGTCCCGGCACCCGTTGACGAAGTACTAGATTGCTTGGACTTCATGGATGCCCTCGTAGCTGTTCCGGAGCTCGGTCCAGCGTGCGAGGTACTCACGGACGGTCTCCATAGGCCCTTGCACGCACATGGCGAGTTGGCTAGGGAGGTCGGGTCGCTTGTAGGTCCCGGTTAAGTTGCGGATGAAGGCTTGCTCGAAATTGACCCACGTGTTGACGCTGACTATCGGCAGACTGTTCAACCAGGTGCGGGCCGACCCCTGGAGCATGAGCGGTGTGTAGCGACGGGGAGTTGGCGATTGGCACCGGTGATGTCAATGGCGGTGGTGTAGTCGGTGAGCCAATCTTCCGGCTTCACGGTCCCGTTGTACTTGGGGGTGTCACAGCAAAGCAAGAACCCTTTAGGAAAGGGCTCTTCCCGGATGCGTGGGCCAAAGCACGCCAGTCCGATTGTCACATCCCTAGCTTCTGGTGCTGTCTGGTGTGTGCATCATGTTTAAATTCAAATGAAATTTGAATTGAGGAATTTTCAAAAGCCTCAGGAAACCTCTAAAAATAACCAACATTTAAATCTTCTCAAATGTGTCCAAGAAAATGTTCCTGTTATTCCATGGAAATATTGGTAAGAGGTAAAATTTAAACCAATATTTTTGGAGTCACAGAGATAATTATTTTGGCCATTTGAATTAATCCAATAACTATTTGCTTTGGATTTATATTTAATATATATTAAATATGACTCCAATAATTCTGGAAGTTTGTGAGTGGCTTTGTATATATTTTAGCAAGCCACATAAAAATCTACAGAATTTATTTAAATGATTTAGTTGCTAAACTAAATCAAAACAAACTACAGATAATAGAAAAAAAGTAAAAGAGAGAGAGCAGAAGGACTTACCTGGCGCCACTTACCTGGCCCAACACTGTGCAGCCAGCAGCGGCCCAGCCCACCTCCCCCCTTGTCCTCTTCCTCCTCTGCCAGGAGGACGAACAGAGGCGAGGCGTGGCGCGCGCCGATGCTGCCTCGGCCACCTCCTGCTTACCTGCTCGCCGCTGGAGGCACCCGAGGGAGCCACGCACTCCCCCTCGCCCCCCCCCCCCTGCACCTCTCTCCTCTCCCTCACTCGCTGCTCTCTTTCCCCTCTCCCTCTTCGTTCTTCGCCCGAACAGAGAGCCGCCGCCGTCGTTCGCTGCCACCACGCCCACCATGCTCCTCTCGCCTCCCCGTGTAGTCTGCAAACTCCGCCACCGCCTGTTACGTCGCCTCGAGCAAGCCCCGAGCGCTCGGACGCCCCAATTCGACCGCATCGACTCGTCTTCAAGCTCCGGTCGCCGGAGATCGCCGTCGCTGTCCCGTCGCCCCAGGCCTTCCCCGAGCACGCCGACCGTCTCATCGTGATCTCCGTGAGCCCCTGCTTCGTTTCCCCCTAACCCCATGTCCGATTTCGAGCTCCAGCCGCTCCCTCCACCGGAGCCGAGACGCTCCGCCGCACGGGCTCGTCGCCGGTGAAGCTCCGGTGACCTTTTGGTCCCACGCATGCGTCCGTTGCACTCGTTGCGTCCCGTAGAGTAAAACTAGCGCGACAACCGTCTTGTTTGCACACCGCAGCGCCGGTCCCGCGAACCCCCGAGCTCCGGCCGCCGCCGGGGTCGATGCCGCGCTCAACTCCGGCCACCCCACGCCCTCTCGTGGGTCCCCCTAGATGCGCGGGAGCACGGGCTCACTCCTGGTGCCCTCAGCGCGACCAGCCGCGGGCCTGTAGTGCCATCCCGAGCTACTCCGGCGAGGTTCCGCCGTCGCCGTGGTCGCCGGCGTCACTTGCTGACGTGGCTGGCTTAGTTAGCCACTAATCACCGCACCGTGTCACTGACACTGGGCCCCACGCCTTAATTAATCCTAGTTTATTTTCTGTTTAGTTTAACTAACCACATGGGCCCCACCCGTCAGCTTTGACCACGCTGACATGGACATTGACCGACCCCACACGTCAGTATTGACCTGCTGACGTGTCTGTTGACCGGCCCCACCTGCCATTGACACTAAGCACCCCCAGTCACTGACCAGTGGACCCCACTGGTCAGGTTTGACCAGCAGCAGCGTCTGTTGACCTGCTGACGTCATAGTGACGCAATGCTGACGCAATAAGTATTTTCTGGATTTATTAATATTCAGGAAATTCCAGAAAATGCCTAAAACTTCTAAAAATCATAGAAATTCAACCGTAACTCCAAATTAAATAATTATATATGAAAAATTATCAGAAAAATTCAAGGAATCCATCTGTACCATTTTCATGCATGTTAGAACAACTTATAGCTGCTGTTTAGCACAAATCAATTAAAGGGCATTTAAATAATCACATATGGAGTTTGAATTTGAATCTTGTATTCAAACCAACTTCATTTAATCTGTTGCTAGTTGCATTAGCTCAAAACACATTCATATTGCCATGTCATGAGCATGCATCATATTGTGCATTGCATTGATTGTGTTCCTTTCTATGTTGCCGGTATTTGTCCCCTCTCGATAGACGTGATACCGATGATGTGATCGTTGACACTGATGAAGACTCAATGTTATCTTCAGAAGTGCCAGGCAAGCAAAAACCCCCTTGTTCATTCCGATAAAATCCCACTCTCTCGCTCCTGCTCTCTTTTACTGCATTAGGACAACAATGACATATTTGATACTTGCTGCGGTAGCTGAACCCTTTATCCTTTGCATGACCTGTCATTGCCACAGTAAATAGATGAAACCCACTAGCATGAGTAGGAGTTGTTTGAGCCCTGATGTGCCTACTCATTCATGCTTGTTTGTCATGCCTGCTACTGCTTAGAGTTGAGTCAGGTCTGATTCATCGGGGATGAATCAGAGGCGTGTGAACATGTCCTACTGTGTGTGAGCTAAGTGTGTGAACACGATTTGGTAAAGGTAGCGGTGAGAGGCCATGTAGGAGTACATGGTGGGTTGTCTCATTGCAGCCGTCCTCAGGAACTGAGTTCTGTGTTTGTGATCCATGACCAGTTACTACCACACATTGGGTTCCGGTAACTCGACCCCTCTCGACTTATTAATCAACATGATCTCTGTCCAGGAGTTGCAACTAGTTTCTGGTGTTTGTAGGTAGTGTTAGTAGTCTACCAAGTGGCACCCGGTACAGGTGGGCTTGGGACAGACTAGGCACAGTGGCCCGGTGTACCAAGTGGCACCCGGTTGGTGGGCTTGGGAACCCTGCACACATCGTTTGGGGCCGTAAGCGACACCCCGGCCGGATCTCCTTGCGGATGGAACCCGAATAGGCGATAAACCTGGACTAGAGACTTGTTCGGTTAGTCAGGTCGTGGCCGACTCCCTCGCCCGGCTTCCGCTTGAAGGTTGCCGAGGTACATGACGTGTACAGGGCGGTAAGTGGCGAGAGCGTGTGTGAAGAAGTACACCCCTGCAGGGTTAACATCATCTATTCGAATAGCCGGATTCCTCGGATATGGAAACTTGGACCCCTTGCATAGTTCATAGACAAGTGAAAGTGGATACTCTAAAATACGCAAGATAAGCGTGAGTGCTATGGATGGCGTTCTCGTAGGGAGACGGGAGCGGATCCATAGTGGTGTATTGATATGGTGAATATGTGGACTCGTGTGCGCCACCTCAAAAGAGTTACTTGCAGTCGTAGTTCAGGATAGCCACCGAGTCAAAGCTGGCTTGCTGCAGTTAAACCCCACCATCCCCTTTGTTGATAATGATGCATATGTAGTTAGTTCTGATGTAAGTCTTGCTGGGTACATTTGTACTCACGTTTGCCTATTTTATGTTTTGCAGAGAGACTTCAGTCTCACTAGTAGTTCCGCGTGGACTTCGACGTTTAGCTTGTTACCTCAGCTACGATCTTGTGCCCTCGGCAGGATCTGGTAGATAGTCAGGCTTCTCAGCCTTTTTCATTTATAGATGTCTGTACTCAGACATGATAGCTTCCGCTTGTGCTTTGACTTGTATGCTCTGATTGTTGGGTCATGAGACCCATGTTTGTAATATCTCGCTCCTCGGAGCCTATTGAATAAACTACTTGAGTCGTAGAGTCATTTTGTGATGCCATGTTGTATTGCACATATCGAGCATATTGTGTGTATGTTATTGAAATGCTTGGTATGTGTGGGATCTGACTATCTAGTTGTTTATCTTAGTAGCCTCTCTTACCGGGAAATGTCTCCTAGTGTTTCCACTGAGCCATGGTAGCTTGCTACTGCTCCGGAACACTTAGGCTGGCCGGCATGTGTCCTTCTTCGTTCCTGTGTCTGTCCCTTCGGGGAAATGTCACGCGTTGAATACCGGAGTCCTGTTAGCCCGCTACAGCCCGGTTTACCGGAGTCCTGCTAGCCCAGTGCTACAGCCTGGATCCACTCGCTGATGACCGACACGTTCGATGCTGGGTCATGGATGCCTGTCCCTGTAAGTCTGTGCCACTTTGGGTTTACGACTAGCCATGTAAGCCCGGGCTCCTTATCATATGGATGCTAGCGACACTATCATATACGTGAGCCAAAAGGCGCAAACGGTCCCGGGCAAAGGTAAGGCGACACCCGTGGGATACCATGCGTGAGGCCGCAAAGTGATATGAGGTGTTACATGCTAGATCGATGTGACATCGAGTCGGGGTCCTGACAGCGTTGGTATCAGAGCTTGACTGCCTGTAGGATTACCAAGCCAAACTGGTCGAAGTTGAGTCTAGAAATGCTTTAGTTATATAAGGGAATTGATTGTGGGATGGAACGTAAGGCTCTTTTACTCCTTATACCTCATGGCCTTCTGATCTGAGTCATCATCTTCTTTTCTACGGGGATTAAGAACTAGGCTATCTCTTCTTTCTATTAGGATCAGGTGTTACTAAGCAGTGGACTTATAAGATTGTTGGATTTAAGTCTCAGTTCAGTTCCTACTACTTCCGTATGTTAATTGTTGATCTCGAAACCTTGATATTGTGCTTCTGAGTGGTTATGCCACCATTTTTGTGAATGTCTCAAATCTTTTCTGAGCATTTACAGCCGTTATGCTGTCCGAGTCATCCCAGGTTTCTAAGTAGTCTGATGCAATTGCAAATCCTTTCTTCCCGTTTCAATGTTCCCATGGGCCAGATTAACCACACTAATCAGTGAGTTGAGGTACTCCGTTACCTTGACATATATGTTGGAGATATTATTATGACCCTAGGTGTCTTAGGGGATCATCTAGTAATTTAGCCATGATTTGTGTTCCCAGTGTGATGATTCTGGCCATCATTCTCGAAAGCATCCCGTGATGCTACTTAGTAGTAGGTATTCTATTCCTGGGTTCTTAAACCCGATATTCACCCTACTTACATCATGTTGATAGTGTTGCTAGTTCCTTTAGTATATTAGTAACCTTTGCGATAGTCCTCGAGGTCCATGGTATATCGTTCTTCCAAATACCATGAACCATTATGGCAGAAGTTTGTTGGATCAAAAGATCACAGCAGGCCCTCTATGAGTTCTCCATGCTATATTGTGACTCTGCCAGCTCAACCTTTCTGCATGGGTTATCCGGAAGAATTATGTTGAACTTTGTTCGGCATACCAACCCATGTATCCACAACCCAGAAAGTTATATGTTCCTTTGAGTTGTCCCTCTTTAGTTGTCTACTGACCTTCGTCTATCAATTGATAGTCAAGAGTATGCGTGCATTCGTTTATCGATGCCTATTACTCTTGTGGTCCGTCAAGCCATTCTATCGCGGAATGACTAGGAGAAACAAACTCCAGTACCTCATCCATATCTAGGATTGGGTCAAAGTAGTTGTACTCTGCAGATCAAGTTGCTAACCCAACTTTTGTTCTGCTCTACCCTGAAGTATTACCTTCTTTATATCAGGAATATCATGGGAATTGTACACCATCTTATGAATTCTTGACGCAGTAATACTTCTGATCATCATTGATAATTTCTCGGTTTCCGTGTTATTGTAACCGGAATGTCGACAAATGAATCATGGCGTGTGAAATCAATACTCCCAGCAACCTCGTTGCTTGGTAGTTAAAGGATAATAATTTCATTCTTAGTATGTTGATTTTTGAATCATCCTTCTAAGACTGATCGTGCTACCTAGTCCTTATTTCGGTGCACCCTTCGATTGATGAGTTAGGATCTTGTCAAGTCCTCACTCATTTGATCATATCGTCTTGCCCTCAAAAGCGAGATTGTTCTCGATCTTAGTAACATATCGGTGGTTCGTGATTTTCCGAATATCTTCTCGGAAGTATTACCAGGTTGTCACCTGGCTGTTATGTTGAGCTCGTGATCAAGTTGGTTTCTTGTGAACCACCCTTTCTCCAAGAATCTGTGATGGATATCCCGGAGCTAGTTGGTTAAGCTAGACAACAACTTGGAGAGTTGGAAGATAAAAGCTTGCCTGACTTAGTTCGTTCCAAAGGGATATTCTTGTGTAGTGTGTGTTGAAGAAAGATGATATCTTCATCGATTGGTCCTTGTGATCAGTTGCTGGATCTATTGTCTTATCAATCCTCTGATTTGAGTGTGGGCTATCGTCAAATCAAATCAGTACCAACGATGCTCGTAATGTTGTCTTATTCGTGGTTGATCCCTCGAGCATACACCATTACATCTTTGGTCTGACCAATGCTATCACCGTGTTCACTTAACTATGGAATTCCTTTTAAAAGGAAACCCGGATGAATTGTTGTTGAGCCCATTGACAACATCTTTATCTCCTCCATGATTTTGTTGGACAATAAGTTAGTGTTGGAAACTTATGAAGCATATGTTCGGATGTAAGAAGTGACTTCCTCTAGTTCATGTGCATTTGATGCAAGTTGCCGCCGTGGACTCGAGAAAGTCAATGTTGTTTCCTTTGGAATCATCCCAAATCAGTCATGCATATGTGCGAAGTATTCGGTGGTTCGGAGACTTGCAACCTCCATTCCATGTGTATACCCTAGCACACCAAGCCACTGATTGTTTTGTTCACGGAAAAGGAGTTGATGTGCTAATCCTAGGTCATGCACAAGACTTCCATATCCTCGATTATGGTTCCCAACCAGAACTCGGTAGTGTTTTATTATAAGACTACCACGTGGTCATGTTTGTCTGGGACAGCGTGTTCACATGTTTGTAGCAGAACCAGCTCATGTTTTGGAGCTTACTATCGTAGTTTAGTCCCCGAGGATCTCGCAGCGTTGTCTCGTCGAATTGTGATGCAAACTTTCATTTTTCTTCCTAGACTCGATGAGTCTGGAATATCCTGACACT
Organism: Triticum aestivum; assembly: GCF_018294505.1. Lineage (NCBI taxonomy): Eukaryota > Viridiplantae > Streptophyta > Magnoliopsida > Poales > Poaceae > Triticum > Triticum aestivum. The sequence goes on along the minus strand of NC_057813.1, from coordinate 530,181,736 downwards.
AACCAGATCTGAATCTCAGGCAGATATGATGGTTTGGAACATTTCCCAAGAACTATAATATCGGTCCCTCGAAAACCGGTAAAGTGGATGTCGTGGCCAACACACCCATCCGGTAGACCTATTATTATAGTATCTTGTTTGAGGAAGTTGGCCACCTCCCCATAGGGATTTCGTAGGATTTACTCCCTAGTTGCCCCTATGGATTTTGAGATCCCGAAGTCCGACCTTTTTACTTGATGTTCTAGAGATCAAACCATATCTATGGGTGAATTACGCTAGCACATCAAGGAGAACATTAGAAGCGGAGTGCTAAATGTCTCTCGGTCGATCATCCAGATTTTGTTCCTTGGCTCGCTAAGGTGAAATCTGAGAAAGTGTTATCCTCCATTGCATCTGCGTCGTCCATCGCTATTCACCATGGTGGTATGTTGTGTTGTCAGCACCCTTGACGCGGTTGTTGATAAAACCTTGATGGTTGTGGAAATGCTCAAGTTCTTGAGAGCACGCACAAGCGCTACGTGTTATCATCGGCTCTAATTGGGATGCTCTCAGTTCCCTCGGCAATGTTGTGACCTTCTCAAATAGTGAATTCACTCTCTATTGTTGGGTTCTTCCCCAGTTACCAGAATCATTCCCAGCATTTGCATTTTGTTCCCAGCTTGCACCGCCAATGTGTCATTCTACCATGGGTCTCCTCCATTTCCGGTGATAAGCAAATTCATCCATTACGTTGTCTTCAACAAGGTAATCCACATCATCCAAGTCCGAGTATGCCATTCTACCGACCCCCGCCAATCGATTGCTGTGATTTGCCTTAGGTTGATATAGAGAGTCTAAATGATCTCTATATCAAAGGTAATTCTTTGTGCCACTTAAGGGGATAATCTACGAATCACCCTCCTCCAGGATGTTTCGTCGTGGTATCATGGCAACTCAACTCCTCGCTACATTGACAATCGTTTACCACCTTCTTAGGTGTGGAATTGTTGTCTACCTAGTGAACCTTCGTCATCCGTTTCTTCCACCCCTCTTGATGTGTATCTCGTGTCTCAACCCGAGAGATGGTTCTATGTCTCATTCCGTGAGTTGTTCGACCTTCAAGAAGTTCGATCCTTCTAGAGTTTCCCTTTCCCCTTCTTGTCATGATTAGCTGAAGTTCTCGAAGCAAGACATCAAGGCATTGATGGTGAACGAATCAACGTTCATTCGAAGTGCAACCTGGATCGTGAAGATTATGCTAGTTGCGTTTCCCTTTCACCTTACCCTACGCTTGAATCTCGAGACGAGATTCTTGTTTAGTGGGGGTGAGTTGTCACATCCCTAGCTTCTGGTGCTGTCTGGTGTGTGCATCATGTTTAAATTCAAATGAAATTTGAATTGAGGAATTTTCAAAAGCCTCAGGAAACCTCTAAAAATAACCAACATTTAAATCTTCTCAAATGTGTCCAAGAAAATGTTCCTGTTATTCCATGGAAATATTGGTAAGAGGTAAAATTTAAACCAATATTTTTGGAGTCACAGAGATAATTATTTTGGCCATTTGAATTAATCCAATAACTATTTGCTTTGGATTTATATTTAATATATATTAAATATGACTCCAATAATTCTGGAAGTTTGTGAGTGGCTTTGTATATATTTTAGCAAGCCACATAAAAATCTACAGAATTTATTTAAATGATTTAGTTGCTAAACTAAATCAAAACAAACTACAGATAATAGAAAAAAAGTAAAAGAGAGAGAGCAGAAGGACTTACCTGGCGCCACTTACCTGGCCCAACACTGTGCAGCCAGCAGCGGCCCAGCCCACCTCCCCCCCTTGTCCTCTTCCTCCTCTGCCAGGAGGACGAACAGAGGCGAGGCGTGGCGCGCGCCGACGCTGCCTCGGCCACCTCCTGCTTACCTGCTCGCCGCTGGAGGCACCCGAGGGAGCCACGCACTCCCCTCGCCCCCCCCTGCACCTCTCTCCTCTCCCTCACTCGCTGCTCTCTTTCCCCTCTCCCTCTTCGTTCTTCGCCCGAACAGAGAGCCGCCGCCGTCGTTCGCTGCCACCACGCCCACCATGCTCCTCTTGCCTCCCCGTGTAGTCTGCAAACTCCGCCACCGCCTGTTACGTCGCCTCGAGCAAGCCCCGAGCGCTCGGACGCCCCAATTCGACCGCATCGACTCGTCTTCAAGCTCCGGTCGCCGGAGATCGCCGTCGCTGTCCCGTCGCCCCAGGCCTTCCCCGAGCACGCCGACCGTCTCATCGTGATCTCCGTGAGCCCCTGCTTCGTTTCCCCCTAACCCCATGTCCGATTTCGAGCTCCAGCCGCTCCCTCCACCGGAGCCGAGACGCTCCGCCGCACGGGCTCGTCGCCGGTGAAGCTCCGGTGACCTTTTGGTCCCACGCATGCGTCCGTTGCACTCGCTGCGTCCCGTAGAGTAAAACTAGCGCGACAACCGTCTTGTTTGCACACCGCAGCGCCGGTCCCGCGAACCCCCGAGCTCCGGCCGCCGCCGGGGTCGATGCCGCGCTCAACTCCGGCCACCCCACGCCCTCTCGTGGGTCCCCCTAGATGCGCGGGAGCACGGGCTCACTCCTGGTGCCCTCAGCGCGACCAGCCGCGGGCCGTAGCGCCGTCCCGAGCAACTCCGGCGAGGTCTCGCCGTCGCCGTGGTCGCCGGCGTCACTTGCTGACGTGGCTGGCTTAGTTAGCCACTAATCACCGCACCGTGTCACTGACACTGGGCCCCACGCCTTAATTAATCCTAGTTTATTTTCTGTTTAGTTTAACTAACCACATGGGCCCCACCCGTCAGCTTTGACCACGCTGACATGGACATTGACCGACCCCACACGTCAGTATTGACCTGCTGACGTGTCTGTTGACCGGCCCCACCTGCCATTGACACTAAGCACCCCCAGTCACTGACCAGTGGACCCCACTGGTCAGGTTTGACCAGCAGCAGCGGCTGTTGACCTGCTGACGTCATAGTGACGCAATGCTGACGCAATAAGTATTTTCTGGATTTATTAATATTCAGGAAATTCCAGAAAATGCCTAAAACTTCTAAAAATCATAGAAATTCAACCGTAACTCCAAATTAAATAAATTATATATGAAAAATTATCAGAAAAATTCAAGGAATCCATCTGTACCATTTTCATGCATGTTAGAACAACTTATAGCTGCTGTTTAGCACAAATCAATTAAAGGGCATTTAAATAATCACATATGGAGTTTGAATTTGAATCTTGTATTCAAACCAACTTCATTTAATCTGTTGCTAGTTGCATTAGCTCAAAACACATTCATATTGCCATGTCATGAGCATGCATCATATTGTGCATTGCATTGATTGTGTTCCTTTCTGTGTTGCCGGTATTTGTCCCCTCTCGATAGACGTGATACCGATGATGTGATCGTTGACACTGATGAAGACTCAATGTTATCTTCAGAAGTGCCAGGCAAGCAAAACCCCCTTGTTCATTCCGATAAAATCCCACTCTCTCGCTCCTGCTCTCTTTTACTGCATTAGGACAACAACGACATATTTGTTACTTGCTGCGGTAGCTGAACCCCTTTATCCTTTGCATGACCTGTCATTGCCACAGTAAATAGATGAAACCCACTAGCATGAGTAGGAGTTGTTTGAGCCCTGATGTGCCTACTCATTCATGCTTGTTTGTCATGCCTGCTACTGCTTAGAGTTGAGTCAGGTCTGATTCATCGGGGATGAATCAGAGGCGTGTGAACATGTCCTACTGTGTGTGAGCTAAGTGTGTGAACACGATTTGGTAAAGGTAGCGGTGAGAGGCCATGTAGGAGTACATGGTGGGTTGTCTCATTGCAGCCGTCCTCAGGAACTGAGTTCTGTGTTTGTGATCCATGATCAGCTACTACCACACATTGGGTTCCGGTAACTCGACCCCTCTCGACTTATTAATCAACATGATCTCTGTCCAGGAGTTGCAACTAGTTTCTGGTGTTTGTAGGTAGTGTTAGTAGTCTACCAAGTGGCACCCGGTACAGGTGGGCTTGGGACAGACTAGGCACAGTGGCCCGGTGTACCAAGTGGCACCCGGTTGGTGGGCTTGGGAACCCTGCACACATCGTTTGGGGCCGTAAGCGACACCCCGGCCGGATCTCCTTGCGGATGGAACCCGAATAGGCGATAAACCTGGACTAGAGACTTGTTCGGTTAGTCAGGTCGTGGCCGACTCCCTCGCCCGGCTTCCGCTTGAAGGTTGCCGAGGTACATGACGTGTACAGGGCGGTAAGTGGCGAGAGCGTGTGTGAAGAAGTACACCCCTGCAGGGTTAACATCATCTACTCGAATAGCCGGATTCCTCGGATATGGAAACTTGAACCCCTTGCATAGTTCATAGACAAGTGAAAGTGGATACTCTAAAATACGCAAGATAAGCGTGAGTGCTATGGATGGCGTTCTCGTAGGGAGACGGGAGCGGATCCATAGTGGTGTATTGATATGGTGAATATGTGGACTCGTGTGCGCCACCTCAAAAGAGTTACTTGCAGTCGTAGTTCAGGATAGCCACCGAGTCAAAGCTGGCTTGCTGCAGTTAAACCCCACCATCCCCTTTGTTGATAATGATGCATATGTAGTTAGTTCTGATGTAAGTCTTGCTGGGTACATTTGTACTCACGTTTGCCTATTTTATGTTTTGCAGAGAGACTTCAGTCTCACTAGTAGTTCCGCGTGGACTTCGACGTTTAGCTTGATACCTCAGCTACGATCTTGTGCCCTCGGCAGGATCTGGTAGATAGTCAGGCTTCTCAGCCTTTTTCATTTATAGATGTCTGTACTCAGACATGATAGCTTCCGCTTGTGCTTTGACTTGTATGCTCTGATTGTTGGGTCATGAGACCCATGTTTGTAATATCTCGCTCCTCGGAGCCTATTGAATAAACTACTTGAGTCGTAGAGTCATGTTGTGATGCCATGTTGTATTGCACATATCGAGCATATTGTGTGTATGTTATTGAAATGCTTGGTATGTGTGGGATCTGACTATCTAGTTGTTTATCTTTAGTAGCCTCTCTTACCGGGAAATGTCTCCTAGTGTTTCCACTGAGCCATGGTAGCTTGCTACTGCTCTGGAACACTTAGGCTGGCCGGCATGTGTCCTTCTTCGTTCCTGTGTCTGTCCCTTCGGGGAAATGTCACGCTTGAATACCGGAGTCCTGTTAGCCCGCTACAGCCCGGTTTACCGGAGTCCTGCTAGCCCAGTGCTACAGCCTGGATTCACTCGCTGATGACCGACACGTTCGATGCTGGGTCATGGATGCCTGTCCCTGTAAGTCTGTGCCACTTTGGGTTTACGACTAGCCATGTCAGCCCGGGCTCCTTATCATATGGATGCTAGCGACACTATCATATACGTGTGCCAAAAGGCGCAAACGGTCCCGGGCAAAGGTAAGGCGACACCCGTGGGATACCGTGCGTGAGGCCGCAAAGTGATATGAGGTGTTACCGGCTAGATCGATGTGACATCGAGTCGGGGTCCTGACACCGATAGCGCCGCTTTCCTCCACCTCCAGGGAGTGAGCGAGCTGGTCGAGGCGGTGGCGAGCGTCGGCGTTGTCGATGGCGCGCGGGCCGAGTCGACTGGCGACCAGGCCACGGGGGGCTTGGTCGGTTGGAGCCGGACGCCGGCCATGCTGGCCGGGTCCGTGCTGGATCTTCGGGATGGGCTTGTCGCCCAAACTGCCGGCAGCCGTGGCAGCCGGGTCGCGCCGAGTCTGGGCTCGGCCGGAGTGCGCCTCGCCGGGTGGCGAGGACGCTGTGTGCTGAAGTTCGTCAGGTCCGCCAACGCGGGCGGAGCCGGATCCCACCAGCTTGGCGAGCTGGTTGAGGCATCTTGCTGGGCGCTGGCTGCGTTGAGGAGGTCACGCATCCGCCCGATGCGCTCCTTCAGTTCTTCGCCCGTGAGCTGTTCCAGGTCGACTGCGGCTGCCTGGGTAGCGCGCATGTTCTTCGTTGGGGTCTTGTACACGGTCGGGACAGCGCCGAGGGCCTGGCCGATTGCTCCTCCTTGGTCACGCACGTCGGAGACCTGGCTCGGCTCGGCCGCGGCGGGCGTGAATCCATAGGCGGCACTGCACTCCAGCTGAGCAGAATCCAGGCGACGCTGGGTGGCGGCAAGCGTCTCGGACAGGTCCAGCATCTGTTGGCGCCTTTCCTCGAGCTAGTCTCGGGCCTCAGCGACGTTGGTGGCGTCGATGTCAGTGTCGATGGGGACGCGGAGGCTCACATCACGGTGTGCAACGGATCGGACGGCTCGGTCTGTTCTGTTGCGGCCCTGGCTTCGGCAGCCTTCCTCGTCTTGCTCGATGAGGAGGAGGCGCCGTCGCCGATAACGAAGACCTCCACGTGGGCGTCCATTGCCCCGGTGGAAATGCCACCGCCGAGGGAGAGGGGGGAGTCGGAGTAGCTTAGTACCTCGCTGGGGTACTCGTCGGTCGTGGGCGCATCAAAGATGCGCAGCGCGGCGAAGGAGGCGGCGAGTGCGTCAATGACGTCGTTCTCCCGCATGACGGACTCGTCGGAGTAGGAGAAGGGCCCCGTCTGAAGCATGCTCCCGGCCAGCTCCTCGAGCTTCCCCACGGTGGGCGCCAACTGTCGTGGTGGGTGCACGGCAGATGCCGTGGGATGGCTAAAGAGAGGAGGAGGCTCGAGGGCACTGGTGGGCTCCAGAGGTGGGGTTGGCATGAGCGAGCACGGGACGCAAGACATACCCAGGTTCGGGGCTCTCCAGAGAGATAAAACCCCTAGTCATGCTGAGTGTAGTTTGATGTGCGATAGTACAAGGTTGCTCCTAGAGCTGTATGGACGAGGAAGGAAGGTTGGCCAAGGCTTAGGATGCTCCTTCTCCCCGGGTGGATGCTACTGTTTGTTGGCTAGTTCCTCTATGTTTTCCTTCTTGCTTACTTCTCTACCTCCCGTGTATGCGTGGGCTCCTTAGGGGTCTTATAGGCCAACCCCCAGGGATACAATGGTAATGTTACAAGTTGGTGGGTCCGGGTCATCGGCGTTTGGGGATCCAAGCTGGGGCCAGCTGGGGGCCTGTGGTTCGCCGGGTTCCCCTAGGTGCGAGCCCCGCGTGCCTAGGGGCACTATGCGCCATCTTGTCGATCGTCATGTCGTGGCCGAGTCGAATAGTATACCGTGGCGCTCCATCAGGTCGCCGCTTGCTGTCATCAGTGGTGATGATGGGGCACTGTAGCCGCGCCGGCCCTAGTCAGCGGGTAGGTGAGGGGCATTGTTGCCACGCTCCGGCTGACCAAAGGCATGGGCGGGGCACTGTTGCCTTGGTCATGAGTGGCTGAAGATTCGTCCCATCGTACGGCCTGGATGGGACGGGAGTTGACCCATGGCTGGGTTGCGGAGCACGCCATGGGTGGAGCTGGCTTCTTGAGGAAGCCTTGGTCGCGCCGGGTTCGGCTGTCTTGTACTAGTTCTTGAGGCCGAATCGAGGTGCCTGGCCGGGTCGGAGAGTTTGGCCGGGTCGAGCGACCCGGCCAAGCGCGTGTCGGCTTGAGGGGCCACGTCGGCCCTGTTGTTTTTTAAAAGGATCCGGGTTCCGTTGCCTGCCCGGGGTTCATCCCCCCGACAATATGGCTCATGGATTAGTAGGAACCAACAAGACAAGATTGAATGTTAACACAGTTTCAGCCAGTGTAAAACGGCAACATTATTATAGCATATTTGCAAGCATGGAACAGAGGCATATGACATCCAAAATTAACAACCATGGCATATGAACAAAGTACTCATAGCATATTTCAAAACATGTAATTGGAGCATCTCCATAAGAGGCATGGATCAATCAATAACATGCTCCCAACAAGGCATCATGAAGTTAGCAGAAATCTGGAACATTATATAAGCATGTCCGTGGCAATGAAAACATATGCTACAGGACATATATGAGGCATCCAAAGACATGGCATGACAGAGCATAACATATCCATCAAAACATGTCAACTAAGCATCTCCAGATTATGCATGGATTAATTGGTAGCATCAAGAAAAATATGGCATCATGATATTGCAGATTCAGCATTATTAGAAAGTTAACAGCAAGTAGCCCACTTCACAAGCTTGATGCACTCACTACAGGGCACATAAAAATACATGGATGACACCACTGTGAATATGGCATGAAAATGCTCCTAAAACATGTACACATCATGCTCATAGGATGCACACACAAGATGCAACAAAAATGACAAATCAGCAAGTTACAGCAGTTTTCAGCAGTTAACAGCAACATGCACTTTTGCAACATGGATTAAGATATCAAGATGCACCCTAACATGAACGCAAAGCACACTAACATATAGAGCATGAAGACCAGAACATGTGCATATCAAGATCATCATCATAGGATCAATAGAGACAAGCTTATAGCACTCACAAGACACATATATGATGTTACCAAGCAGCAGTTTCAGCAGTTTATATCACATAGCATTTTTGCAACGATGATTAAGGCATCAATATGAACAGGAACATGAATGCAAACTAGACCATCATGAAGAGCACTATGAGATGAACATTTTGACATATCATACATCAACATAGGGAAAACATGCACAAAGTTACAAGCATCCAAACAAGCACGCATAATATAGCATTCCAGGGACTCAGCAATTTTTGTAGAAAAACACGGGGTGAGCGGAAATAGCTGTTATGCGCTCAGGGCGAGGGATTGGGCCGGCGGGGCGCTCACCTCGTGGGCTGCGGCCCAGGTCAGTGGAGTGGGCCGGCGCTACTGTTGGTCGCGGCTGGGCCAGTGGAGAAGGGGCCTACTCGGAGGAGCTCGTCCCTGACCTTGCCAAGGCCGAGGCAAGGCATGGCGGCGGCAGCGGTTCGATCCGGCGAGCGGGGTGAAGGCAAGGCGGGCGACCGGTGGGGATGGATAGATCCGACCAACGGCGACGGTGGACGGCGCCCGAACGTCTGGCAGCGTAGCTTCACGGGCGCGCGGCCATCCATGGCGGCAGCTCCTGCGGGGGAAGAGAGCGAGGTGAAGGAGAGGGAGGACGAAGGGGAAAAAGGAGAAGCAAGCAAAGGAGCTGGTCTGGCCGTCGAGATCGCCGGCAGCGGCGGCGCGCGGCCTCCTGCGAGGCGGCGGGATCGGCCGCTGGTGCGGGGATTTGGCATCGAGCGGGAGCTCGGGCCCCTGGTTCGGGCGCGCGGTGCACCTGCGGGCTACGGCGACGAAGATCCAGGCCCGGGCGGGCTCCGGATGGGCCTCCGCTGGCCGCGCGGGGTGGAGGAGGCGCGGGACAGGTGGCACGAGGGGATTGGAGGGAAGCGGCTGCGGGTGGCGGCGCGGCGAATCCGGGCCCGCCAAGTGGCGGGGGTGTGCTGGTTGCGGCGGCGCGCTGGTGATTGGCGGCGACAAGTGGTGGCGGGGCTGAGGGCCGGTGCGAAAAACGATGAGGAGGCGGCGGCTGAGGGTTAGAGGAGGCTAGGTGGTAGGATTGACCAGATTTGGAAGGAGAGGGGGTTTAAATAGGTTAGGTGGTCGATGGATTAGGGTTAGGAGGGGATTTGGAGCCTCCGATCGTGATCGAACGGTTCCGGGCAGAGGAAGGGATAGGCTGGGCCTAGTGGACTTATTGTGGCTGTGTAGAAGGTCGTGGGTTGCGGGAGAGAAGAGAGAGAGAGAGGCCCAACAACAGCTTCCAGAGACCGAAAACATCCGACGTTTGACCGAAGAAAGTGCCACTATATGTTTAACGGTTGGGCTATCAAATGGACTCCGAATGCGACAAAATTTGACAGGCGGTCTACCTACACTATAATAAGACTGCACGCCAAGTTTCATCCCATTATGAGAACATTTTTATGCCACTTATAAAATAATATTCCGGAGGTGCCGCGGGCGCGTGCGAGTGTGAAATGGCTCGGAATGGACAACGGAGAGAACTGGGAGAACCCGAATGGATGCAAGTTTTGAAAAACATGCAGATGAAATGCAGATGATGACATAACAAATTGCAACACGTAAGCAAATGACATGGCAACGACGGCGAATAACTGGAAGACACCTGGCACATCGGACTAGGGGTGTTACAGCGACGCGGCGAGCGCCGAGAGCAGGGGCAGGTGCGGCCCAGCGCGGCTGGCAAAGGAGCGGGACGGGTGGGGCACGTGGGCGTGAGCGTGCTTCGGCGCGAGCAGGCGCGGCCAGAAGCAGGGGCACGACGCATGGGCGAGCAGTGGCAAACGGGGCACGGGCGTGGTGAGCGTAGCAGGAGCAGGGGACGACCACGGCGCAGGACAGCGGGCGAGTGCGCGCGCGTGCGTATGGGGACAGGGGGAGCAGGAGAGGGGGAGCTCACGGGGGCCGTAGGGATTGAGGCAGCGGGGCGCGTGGAGGAGGACGGGGAAGAAGGCGACGAGGTCCAGCGACGGCGTGGCAGCGGTGATCGTCGACAAGGACTCTGGGCGGCGGCAGTGAGCGATGGGGCGCTCCCAATCCAGATCGCACGGGGGGGTGGGGGGCCGGGGGAGGGGGTGAGTGGGGATCGTGGGGAGGGGATTAGGGTTCGGTGGGAGGGCAGGGGCCTAAGTAGGCCAGTAGGTGGGCCGGCCTGGCTGGGCCATGGCCTGGTTGCACTCGGGAAAACCTTTTGCTTTTAGCTTTCTTTCTTTTTTGTTTATTTTATTTTTCTTTTCAGTTTTCTTTTAGTTCCTAATTATTTTAGTTTTAATAAAATACCAAAGTGGCACCGAAATTGATGTTACAAGTTATGTCACAACCACAAAAAGTTTCATCCCAAAATAATATAGTTTAGTATTTTACATAATATAAAAGGCATTTAATTAATGGTTTTAGCTACTGATTTAATTAGTTTAGTGCATTTAACATTTTATAAAGACTTGGTTTCTCCACCAATATATCTTATGAATTATTTTTCACAATAATAATATTTTAGTTTTGACTTTTGAAAACTTTAATTGTTTGACTTGTTTTTGAATTTGGATTTTGAATCGGTTTTGAACTAACGCGAGATTAGCAATAGTAACGGAGGTGACGTGGCATCATTAGCAGAGGTTCACTGTAGCTTAATTATCCGGACGTCACACCTCATAATCAGGTCAGGCATCTCATTGTGGCTCACGTGAAGCACACGTATTAACAAAAGGTAATCACTACCAGTACTAGATCTTTATATACTACTGACTATTATTTTTTGTAACATCAATTACAGATTGCATTCTACTCGGTACTCTTGTTAGATATAGATCAAACTATCTGTTAGGAACTTTTGGTCTAGGATGTATATGTATACTAACATAGGACCACATAAGGAAAAATCTAAAAGACCGGTTAGAAGTCTATTTATTATTTTGAAGTATTTTATGCTTAAAAATGAAGAGAAAATAATTAAGCGTCACTCTAGTATCAAAATTTTAATCTGATTGAGGAGATGATCCAGGCTGAGTTGAGAAATATATGTGATGCAGAAACTGTTTACAACGGCAACCAAACGCACCCATAGCAAAACATGTGTGTGGATCGATCGATCTTAGCCATCCTCTGAATCTTCGTCTTCTGGCTGGTCGTAGCGTTGGTGGGTTGACTTCTTGGGCTTGGCCGATCAGCCCATTAGGTCCTTGTCCACTTACTTGTCCACTTATTATTTGTCTTATTAATAGCCCATTACAAGCGGCAACTTAGGGTAACGTTATTCTAAAAAAAAACTTAAGGCTACGTAATGCTACTGTTAGTCCCCGCTGGATTCTGTTGGGGGTAGCCGATCGATCGGGGGGTCTGGCCCCGCTCACCCCCCTAGTGGCTTCGCCTCTGGCGGCAACACGGCGGACGCGGGCTGCCCCCATCCTCGTTGTAGATCGTTTCATGAGCTCAAGAGACATCAAGGTGATGTGTACCTATTTGCAGAACTGAATGTTCCAGCTCTCTGTAACAGTGTACGAGTAGCTACGCTTGCTCGATCATAAGGGTTGTGTAATGTTGATAGCACCTAAATTGATTCACGAGAAGAAAAGCCCTCGCGTCGCCCACGCCGGGCGACTCGAGGGGAACCCCAGCCGCCGCCAGCCGCCGCCCCTCCTCCCGGCCCCCCGCGTCGCCGCCGCCGGAGGGCCGGCCGGCGAAGCCGCGCCGGACCCAGGGATGGCGGCGGCGAGGCCGTTCTCCCCCCTCCCCCTTCGCCCCACGCCCTTTTCCTCCACCGCTCCTCCAGATCCGCCCCTGTCAGCTCCGGCGGCTTCGTCCGGCGGCGGGAGCGCCCTCCCCCGGCGGTGTTTCCTCGCCAGCTGCGTGTGATGGATCTCCCTCCGGATGCGGCTCCCCCTGCTGCGTTGGTCCGGTCTGCCCATTTGGATCTGGGCCACGGCCGGTGGTGCTGCTCTCCGGCCAGCTTGCCGTGGCGGCCGGGCGCGCCCTCCTTGCTGCGTCCACCCTCTACGCCGACCCCCACCACTCGTCCCTCTGCCGTTGCCAGTCTCTGGTGGTCGCACTTCAGCACCGGATCTGGCGTGTTCGGTTGGCCTCGTCAACCGGCTCCCCGTGCTCTCTCGTTGCGGCCTCACGCTGGCCGCGATGCACCTCGGCCTCGGCTCTGCGTGCTGCAGCCCGGTGTGTTGCTGCTTCTTTGGCCCTCCGTTGCTCGCTTCACAGCTCATGGCTGCCTAGCGCTACGGTGGTGGGTGGCCGACTTGCTCCGGTTGCGAGGTGGAGGAGGCACTGCCGGGTGAAAACTTCATCGACGATGACGGCTGCAGCCGCCATTTTCCCTTCTTGAAGGCGTCGAGTTTGGCATTGTTTCCCTCCCCCCCAAGCTTCTCAGATCCCGAGAGAAATCTCGGACCCGGGGTTCTCCGTGTCAGATGGTGTCGACGTCTCTACGTCGTTTCCTCCTTGGGGGCATCTTCTTGGATTTCTTCTGCTTCGGGTGGACTCGCCTCTTGTTGCTTCATCTCCACCTCGGCTCTGATCCTGGCTGGCCATTGTTCTTGGCGACTCGAGTTGAGCTTGCTTCAACATCCTGGGGGGCCTTGACGACACGCTGCCCTTCGACCTCGGCGGCAGTACACCGGTGTTGCGCCCTTCGGTCTCGGTGGCGCGTTGCCTTCTTGGCTTCGCCGGCGGCACACCGGTGCCGCCGCTCGAACTCGGCTACCCGATGCTCTTCGTTCGCGCCAGTGATGCTTCTCGGTATGCTTCTACTTTGGTGTCTCCTTTCCGTCAGGGTTGTGCTTCATGGTGGTCCGGACGACGATCGCGGGGACATCCTGGGGTGGCCTTGGCAGCACGCTGCCCTTCGACCTCGGCGGCGGTACACCGGTGCCGCGCCCTTCGGTCTCGGTGGTGCGTTGTCTTTTGGCTTCGCCGGCGCACACCGGTGTCGCCGCATGAACTCGGCTATCCGACGCCCTTCGTTCATGCCAGTGATGTTCCATTGTGAGTTGTTGGTCTGGTGCCCGTATGTTTCTCCCTAGGCCTTGTTGTGATTCATTGTCGGAGGTGGAACAAGCTGCTCAGCGGAGCTCGCTACCCGAGATGTCGGTCTCCAGGGGTTTCGGTTTGGTACTGGTGCCAGCCTTCCCCTCCATTTTGTTTCTTTCTTCTAGTTTTGGGCTTTCTCTTGCCCTTTCCTGTAATTTTCTTTTGCGCCTTTGGGTGCTTACTTGTATCTGTACTGACTGCCAAGTCACCTTCGAGTTGGAATATAACAAGCGGTGGGGTTTCTTTGCCCCCCCCCCCCCCGTCAATCTCGAAAAAAAAAGGGTTGTGTAATGTTTGGCTGGGCTTGCCCCTCTGTTTGTTTCTAATCTTGCTTGTAAATACTGAAATTGGGCTCATGTACATGTATGTAACTACAAAGAAGATTAAGATTGATTGGCCGGTGGACTCGTTGCAAAAATCTGTGTGTGGGAGACAAAAGAATTTGAATACACAACTTCAAAATTCTTGCCCAGTTTCAAGCTATTTTTCCATCTAATGCGCCATAACTTGAGAATAAGAATATGAATACAGAACTTCGAAATCTATCCGTGTAAGCATCAAGCTATCTTTCCATCTAATGCGCCATAACTTGAGAGTACGAGATGGTGAACTACTGAACTTTGCCTAGTGATTGATCTATGCTTTATGCTCACGTAACAGCTTACCTGTGAGATCCTGAAGCATGTCAGGTGACATAGGCGTGGCTGTCTGGAGCAACGCCGTTGAGTACTCGGAAGATTGAGACGCAACCTGCGAATGGTGAGCAGCAGTCGACGGAGGCCCAATCACGACCGACAAAGAAAAGAGCATGGCTCGAGTCGCCACTGGCAGAGGATGAACCGTAGCAGAGGGCCGGTTGCTGTCGTGGGAGGGCCCATTGCTGCCGTCGGAGGGAAGGACATGGCTCGAGTCGCCACTGAGGGAGGATGAGTAGTAGGGACGGAGGACGTGTTGCTGCCGTCGGAGGGGCTGTGGCTGTCGTCGGAAGGCAAGGACTAATGGCCACCGAAAGGTGATTCTCCATGGCAGCGTGTAAGATTGAAACGTGAACCTGTGCATACACTCACGAAGGATTTTTCCTCCTTGATGATGAACAAGTCAGGGGGTTTTCCGCTAATTTTGTTTAAGTGGATAGTGAGGAATCCCACCTTTAATCGGTGTCATTCATTATAGATCTAATGGACCCCGTGTGAGTTTTCAGATTTTCATTGAAAACCTATTTTCACCTGATACTTCACCGTACAAATAAGTGCCGTTGGTTTAGTATAACTTTACTACAAAGTTGTACTAAGTCTAACCGTAAAAGAATAATTTATACTAAGACAATGACACTTATTTTAGGATGTAGGAAGTACATTTTAGGATGTAGGAAGTACATCTCAAGGGTTAACAACCAGATCAACATTTCAGCATGTCTCACACCAGCGTCGAAAGAGGAGAAAGGTTCAGCGGATACTCAACCACTTTGGAGTTACCATCTTAGGGCATGTATATCAATTGATAGTACTATCTTATCTTAAGTTTGCCGTGTAATTTAGAAATGATAGTATAAAAATGATGTACAATGGATCATCACTTATTCTTATCTCTAGTAGTTATATGTATCTAAATATGTGGTGAGAGATACGGTTGCTAAGACATTATCTCTTAATTAAGACAAGGCAAGTTTTTTTTGTTTCTCCTACATCTAAGCAACCCTATGCCACGAATGGACGGGCAAACCCACCGAAACGATAAGTACAACTAAGCACTGCAGGTTTGAATTATGTCATATTTAATAAATCTACTTAATTACAAATGTACAACAACTCAATATATTAACGAAGCCGGTATGCGTGCATTACTAAGTCAGGTCATTTGTCTCAAAAAACTAAGTCAAGTCATTGCTCCTTAATTAATTATCCAGATTAGCTCCGCACCTTTGTCACTAAATAAAATTGAGGAATCTGTTTACTTTTTACCATGATTGAAAAAAATCGGTTTCTTGATAACAAGTGTCCGTGCGTACGCAAAAGTCCTCTTTTGATCCCGAGCTCATATGCTCCTGCATGAACAGTAAAATCAAAAAAATACTAAAAAAAATCAAAAAAATGATTTTTTTTTATGAACATTGATGAATGTTATAACTACGTGCAAAATTTCAGGTCCAAATGACATTCGTGGAGGTCTAGGCAAAAATAACAAAATCGATGCTCCAAAATGCTTCCAACAATAGTCTTTTTGAACCATCGATTTTATTTTCTTTGCCCAGACCTCCACAAATGTCATTTCAACCTGAAATTTTACAAGTAGTTAAAAAATTATCAATGTTCATCACAAAAAAAACAGATTTTTTTGAAATTTTTTTACTATCTTTTTTTGGATTTTACTGTTCATGCGGGAGCATATGAGCTCGGGATCAAATACTCCATGTCCGTGCGTACGCCCCTATACATATAGGCACGGTAAACGATATATGTTTTCTTCCACCGATACAGTTGTATTATGTGTTTTAGTAGTTTAAAAGCTAGGCCCTCCGATGCATACTATTTGTCGTTGATTTAGTATTGTACTAAATCAATGATAATTAATATGGATCAAAGTGAGTAGAATAATTGTACTTCCATCTGTTCACAGTTGTATTGTGTGTTTTGGTAGTTTAAATTGCCAAAACATCTTATATTTAGGACCAGTGAGTATATTTTAGTTCGACTCATGTGCAGGTACCTAGTCAGTGGATTCATTCTGACCGTAAATAGAATATAATCTAACGGAGAGTGTTTATTTCATACTGTTTTCGGTACTTTTTTCACATACAAATACAAACCGTGCATCAATGGATCACTAAGCCAAATCCAACCCACATTTCTGAAGGAAATATTCCCTAGAGGCAATAATAAAGTTATCATTAATTTCCTTATTTCATGATAAATGTTTATTATTCATGCTAGAATTGTATTAACCGGAAACTTAGTACATGTCTGAATACATAGAAAAACAAAGTGTCACTAGTATGCCTCTACTTGACTAGCTCGTTGATCAAAGATGGTTGTGTTTCCTAGCCATAGACATGAGTTGTCATTTGATTAACGGGATCACATCATTAGAGAATAATGTGATTGACTTGACCCATTCCGTTAGCTTAGCACTTGATCGTTTAGTATGTTGCTATTGCTTTCTTCATGACTTATACATGTTCCTATGACTATGAGATGCAACTCTCGTTTACCGGAGGAACACTTTGTGTGCTACCAAACGTCATAACGTAACTGGATGATTATAAAGGTGCTCTACAGGTGTCTCCGAAGGTACTTGTTGAGTTGGCGTATTTCGACATTAGGATTTGTCACTCCGATTGTCAGAGAGGTATCTCTGGGCCCTCTCGGTAATGCACATCACTATAAGCCTTGCAAGCAATGTGACTAATGAGTTAGTTACGGGATGATGCATTACGGAACGAGTAAAGAGACTTGCCGGTAACGAGATTGAACTAGGTATTGAGATACCGACGATCGAATCTCGGGCGAGTAACATACCGATGACAAAGGCAACAACGTATGTTGTTATGCGGTTTGACCAATAAAAATCTTCGCACAATATGTAGGAGCCAATATGAGCATCCAGGTTCCGCTATTGGTTATTGACCGGAGACGTGTCTCGGTCATGTCTACATAGTTCTCAAACCCGTAGGGCCCGCACGCTTAACATTCGGTGACAATTTATATTATGAGTTACGTGTGTTGATGTACTGAAGGTAGTTCGGAGTCCCGGATGAGATCGGGGACATGACGAGGAGTCTCGAAATGGTCGAGACGTAAAGATCGATATATTGGACGACTATATTCGGACATCGGAAAGGTTCTGAGTGATTCGGGTATTTTTCGGAGTACCGGAGAGTTAGGAGAATTCGTATTGGGCCTTAATGGGCCATACGGGAAAGGAGAGAAAGGCCTCAAAGGGTGGCCGCACCCCTCCCCATGGACTGGTCCGAATTGGACTAGGGAGGGGGCGCCCCCTTCCTTCCTTCTCCTTTTTCCTTCCCTTCTCCTACTCCTACAAGGAAAGGAGGAGTCCTACTCCCGGTGGGAGTAGGACTCCCCTCTTGGCGCGACTTCTCCTTGGCCGGCCGCCTCCCCTCTTGCTCCTTTATATACGGGGGCAGGGGCACACCTCTAGACACAACAATTGATCTCTTGATCTCTTAGCCGTGTGCGGTGCCCCCCTCCACCATATTCCACCTCGATAATATCGTAGCTGTGCTTAGGCGAAGCCCTGCGTCGGTAGCATCATCAACACTGTCATCACGCCGTCGTGCTGACAGAACTCTCCCGCAAAGCTCTGCTGGATCGAAGTTCGTGGGATATCATCGAGCTGAACGTGTGCTGAACTCGGAGGTGTCGTACGTTCGGTACTTGATCGATCGGATCGTGAAGACGTACGACTACATCAACCGCGTTGTGCTAACGCTTCTGCTTTCGGTCTACGAGGGTACGTGGACAACACTCTCCCCTCTCGTTGCTATGCATCACCATGATCTTGCGTGTGTGTAGGAAATTTTTTGAAATTACTACGTTCCCCATCAGTGGCATCAGAGCCAGGTTTTATGCGTAGATGTTATATGCACGAGTAGAACAGAAGTGAGTTGTGGGCGATACAAGTCATACTGCTTACCAGCATGCCATACTTTGGTTCGGCGGTATTGTTGGATGAAGCGGCCCAGACCGACATTACGCGTACGCTTATGCGAGACTGGTTTTATCGCCGTGCTTTGCACACAGGTGACTAGCGGGTGTCAGTTTCTCCAACTTTAGTTGAACCGAATGTGGCTACGCCCGGTCCTTGAGAAGGTTAAAACAGCACCAACTTGACGGACTATCATTGTGGTTTTGATGCGTAGGTAAGAATGGTTCTTGCTCATCCCGTAGCAGCCACGTAAAACTTGCAACAACAAAGTAGAGGACGTCTAACTTGTTTCTGCAGGGCATGTTCTGATGTGATCTGTTCAAGACGTGATGCGATATAAATTGTTGTATGAGATGATCATGCTTTGTTAAAATTATTGGCAACTGGCATAAGCCTTATGGTTGTCTCTTTATTTTCATAAGATGCAAGTGCCATGTAATTGCTTTACTTTATCGCTATGCGATGGCAATAGTTGCAAAAGCAATAGCTGGTGAGACGACCATGTGACGACACATTGATAAAAGATCAAGATGACGGAGATCATGGTGTCATGCCGGTGACGATAGAGATCATGACAGTACTTTGGAGATGGAGATCAAAGGCGCAAGATGATCATGGCCATATCATGTCACATATTTTGATTGCATATGATGTTTATATTTTATACATCTTGTTTTGCTTAGTTCGGCGGTAGCTTTATAAGATGATCCCTTACTAAATTTCAAGGTATAAGTGTTCTCCCTGAGTATGCACCATTGCGAAAGTTCTTAGTGCTGAGACACCACATAATGATTGGGTCTGATAGGCTCTACGTTCAGATATAATGGGTGCAAAATAGTTGCACACGTGGAATACTCAGGTTAAACTTGACGAGCCTAGCATATACAGATATGGCCTCGGAACACTGGAGACCGAAAGGTCGAGCGTGAATCATATAGTAGATATGATCAACATAGTGATGTTCACCATTGAAAACTACTCCATCTCATGTGATGATTGGACATGGTTTAGTTGATTTGGATCACGTGATCACTTAGAGATTAGAGGGATGTCTATCTAAGTGGGAGTTCTTAAGTAATATGATTAAATTGAACTTTAATTTATCATGAACTTAGTCCAGCTAGTATTTTGCAAATTATGTTGTAGATCAATAGCTCGCGTTGTCGCTTCCCTATGTTTTATATGTATTCCTAGAGAAAAACTAAGTTGAAAGATGATAGTAGAAATGATGCGGATTGGGTCTGTGATCTGAGGTTTATCCTCATTGCTGCACAGAAGAATTATGTCCTTGATGCACCGCTAGGTGACAGACCTATTGCAGGAGCAGATGCAAACATTATAAATGTTTGGCTAGCTCAATATGATGACTACTTGATAGTTTAGTTCACCATGCTTAATGGCTTAGAACCGGGACTTCAACGACGTTTTGAACGTCATGGAGCATATGAGATGTTCCAGGAGTTGAAGTTAATATTTCAAGCAAATGCCCGGATTGAGAGATATGAAGTCTCCAACAAGTTCTATAGCTAAAAGATGGAGGAGAATTGCTCAACTGGTGAGCATGTGCTCAGATTGTCTGGGTACTACAATCGCTTGAATCAAGTGGGAGTTAATCTTCCAGAAAAGAAAGTGATTGACAGAATTCTCTAGTCACCATCACCAAGTTACTAGAACTTTGTGATGAACTATAGTATGCAAGGGATGACGAAAACGATTCCCAGGCTCTTCGTGATGTTGGAATCGACGAAGGTAGAAATCAAGAAAGAGCATCAAGTGTTGATGATTAACAAGACCACTAGTTTCAAGAAAAGGACAAAGGGAAAGAAAGGGAACTTAAGGTAGAATGGCAAGCAAGTTGTCACTCCCGCGAAAAAGCCCAAAGTTGGACCAAAGCCTGAACTGAGTGCTTCTACTGCAAAGGAAATGGTCAATGCAAGCGGAAATGCCCTGAATATTTGGTGGATAAGAAGGATGGCAAAGTGAACAAGGGTATATTTGATATACAGGTTATTGATGTGTACCTTACTAGTGTTTATAATAGCCCCTAAGTATTTGATACTTGTTCGGTTGCTAAAAATTAGTAACTCGAAAGAGGAGTTATAGAATAAACAGAGACTAGTTGAGGGTGAAGTGACGATGTGTGTTGGAAGTGGTTCCAAGATTGATATGATCATCATCGCACACTCCCTATACTTTCGGGATTAGTGTTAAACCTAAATAAATGTTATTTGGCGTTTGCGTTGAGCATGAATATGATTTGATCATGTTTATTGCAATACGGTTATTCATTTAAAGTCAGAGAATAATTGTTGTTCTGTTTACATGAATAAAACCTTCGATGGTCATACACCCAATGAAAATAGTTTGTTGGATCTCGATTGTAGTGATACACATATTCATAATATTGATGCCAAAAGATGCAAAGTTGATAATGATAGTGCAACTTATTTGTGCAACTACCGTTTGGGTCATATCGGTGTAAAGCACATGAAAAAACTCCATAAAGATGGATTTTTGGAATCACTTGGTTATGAATCATTTGATGCTTGTGAACCGTGCCTTTTGGGCAAGATGACTAAAACTCCGTTCTCCGGAACAATGGAACGAGCTACTGACTTGTTGGAAATAATACATACTGATGTATGCGGTCCAATGAGTGTTGATGCTCGTGGCGGGTATCGTTATTTTCTGACCTTCATAGATGATTTGAGCAGATATGAGTATATCTACTTAATAAAACACAAGTCTGAAACATTTGAAAAGTTTAAAGAATTTCATAGTGAAGTGGAGAATCATCGTAACAAGAAAATAAAGTTTCTACGATCTGATCGTGGAGGAGAATATTTGAGTTACGAGTTTGGCCTTCATATAAAACAATGTGGAATAGTTTCACAGCTCACGCCACGTGGAACACCACGGCGTTATGGTGTGTCTGAACATCGTAACCGCACTTTATTGGATCTGGTGCGATCTATGATGTCTCTTATCGGTTTACCACTATCGTTTTGGGGTTATGCATTAGAGGCAGCTGCATTCACGTTAAATAGGGCACCATCTAAATCCGTTGAGACGACACCATATGAACTGTGGTTTAGCAATAAACCTAAGCTGTCGTTTCTTAAAGTTTGGAGTTGCGATGCTTATGTGAGTTTCAAACTGATAAGCTCGAACCCAAATCGGAGAAGTGTGTCTTCATAGAGTACCCAAAGGAAATTGTTGGGTACACCTTCTATCACAGATCCGAAGGCAATACATTCGTTGCTAAGAATGGATCCTTTCTAGAGAAGGAGTTTCTCTCGAAAGAAGTGAGTGGAAGGAAAGTAGAGCTTGATAAGGTAATTTGTACCTTCTCCCGAATTGGAAAGTAGTTCATCACAGAAATCAGTTCCAGTGATTCGTACACCAATTAGTGAGGAAGCTAATGATGATCATGAAACTTCAGATCAAGTTACTACCGAACCTCGTAGGTCAACCAAAGTAAGATCCGCACCAGAGTGGTACGATGATCCTATTCTGGAGGTCATGTTACTTGACCATGGCGAACCTACAAACTATGAGGAAGTGATGATGAGCCCAGATTCCACGAAATGGCTTGAGGCCATGAAATCTGAGATAGGATCTTGTGCTAAGCTAACGGAATACTAAACGATCATGTGCTAAGCTAACGGAATGGGTCATGTCAATCAGATCATTCAACTAATGATGTGATCCCGTTAATCAAATAACAACTCTTTTGTCTATGGTTAGGAAACATAACCATCTTTGATTAACAAGCTAGTCAAGTAGAGGCATACTAGTGACACTCTATTTGTCTATATATTCACGCATGTATTATGTTTCCGGTTAATACAATTCTAGCATGAATAATAAACATTTATCATGATATAAGGAAATAAATAATAACTTTATTATTGCCTCTAGGGCATATTTCCTTCAGTCTCCCACTTGCACTAGAGTCAATAATCTAGATCACATCACCATGTGATTAACATCGATAGTTCACATCATTATGTGATTAACACCCATAGTTCACATCGCCATGTGACCAACACCCAAAGGGTTTACTAGATTCAGTAATCTAGTTCACATCGCTATGTGATTAACACCCAAAGAGTACTAAGGTATGATCATGTTTTGCTCGTGAGAGAAGCTTAGTCAACGGGTCTGTCACATTCAGAGCCGTATGTATTTTGCAAATATTCTATGTCTACAATGCTCTGCACGGAGCTACTCTAGCTAATTGCTCCCACTTTCAATATGTATCTAGATTGAGACTTAGAGTCATCCAGATCGGTGTCAAAACTTGCATCGACGTAACCCTTTACAACGAACCTTTTTTCACTTCCATAATCGAGAAACATATCCTTATTCCACTAAGGATAATTTTGACCGCTGTCCAGTGATCTACTCCTAGATCACTATTGTACTCCCTTGCCAAACTCAGTGTAGGGTATACAATAGATCTGGTACACAACATGGCATACTTTATAAAACCTATGGCCAAGGCATAGGGAATGACTTTCATTCTCTTTCTATCTTCTGCCGTGGTCGGGTTTTGAGTCTTACTCAATTTCTCACCTTGTAACACAGGCAAGAACTCTTTCTTTGACTGTTCCATTTTGAACTACTTCAAAATCTTGTCAAGGTATGTACTCATTGAAAAAACTTATCAAGCATCTTGATCTATCTCTATAGATCTTGATGCTCAATATGTAGGCAGCTTCACCGAGGTCTTTCTTTGAAAAACTCCTTTCAAACACTCCTTTATGCTTTGCAGAATAATTCTACATTATTTCCGATCTACAATATGTCATTCACATATACTTATCAGAAATGCTGTAGTGCTCCCACTCACTTTCTAGTAAATACAGGCTTCACCGCAAGTCTGTATAAAACTATATGCTTTGATCAACTTATCAAAGCGTATATTCCAACTCCGAGATGCTTGCACCAGTCCATAGATGGATCGCTGGAGCTTGCGTATTTTGTCAGCACCTTTAGGATTGACAAAACCTTCTGGTTGCATCATATACAACTCTTCTTTAAATCCATTAAGGAATGTAGTTTTGTTTATCCATTTGCCAGATTTCATAAAATGCGGCAATTGCTAACATGATTTGGACAGACTTAAGCATCGCTACGAGTGAGAAAATTTCATCGTAGTCAACACCTTGAACTTTGTCAAGAACCTTTTTCGACAAGTCTAGCTTTGTAGATAGTAACACTACTATCAACGTCCGTCTTCCTCTTGAAGATCCATTTATTTTCTATGGTTTGCCGATCATCGGGCAAATCCATCAAAGTCCATACTTTGTTCTCATACATGGATCATATCTCAGATTTCATGGCCTCAAACCATTTTGCGGAATCTGGGCTCATCATCGCTTCCTCATAGTTCGTAGGTTCATCATGGTCTAGTAGCATGACTTCCAGAATGGGATTACCGTACCACTCTGGTGCGGATCTCACTCTGGTTGACCTACGAGGTTTGGTAGTAACTTGATCTGAAGTTACATGATCATCATCGTTAGCTTCCTCACTAATTGGTGTAGTAGTCACAGGAACAGATTTCTGTGATGAACTACTTTCCAATAAGGGAGAAGGTACAATTACCTTATCAAGTTCTACTTTCCTCCCACTCACTTCTTTCGAGAGAAACTCCTTCTCTAGAAAGGATCCGTTTTTAGCAACGAATATCTTGCCTTCGGATCTGTGATAGAAGGTGTACCCAACAGTTTCCTTTGGGTATTCTATGAAGACGCACTTCTCCGATTTGGGTTTGAGCTTATCAGGATGAAACTTTTTCACATAAGCATCGCAGCCCCAAACTTTAAGAAACGACAACTTTGGGTTTCTTGCTAAACCACAGTTCATATAGTGTCGTCTCAACGGATTTAGATGGTGCCCTATTTAACGTGAATGCAGCTGTCTCTAATGCATGATCCCAAAACGATATTGGTAAATCGGTAAGAAACATCATAGATTGTACTATATCCAATAAAGTACGGTTATGACGTTCGGACACACCATTATGATGTGGTGTTCCAGGTGGCATGAATTTGTGAAACTATTCCACATTGTTTTAATTGAAGACCAAACTCGTAACTCAAATATTTGTCTCCGCGATCAGATCGTAGAAACCTTATTTTCTAGTCACGATGATTTTCCACTTCACTCTGAAATTCTTTGAACTTTTCAAGTGTTTCAGACTTATGTTTCATCAAGTAGATATACCCATATCTGCTCAAATCATCTGTGAAGGTCAGAAAATAACGATACCCGCCGCGAGCCTTAACACTCATCGGATTGCATACATCAGTATGTATTATTTCCAATAAGTCAGTTGCTCGCTCCACTATTCCGGAGAACGGAGTCTTAGTCATCTTGCCCATGAGGCATGGTTCGCAAGCATCAAGTGATTCATAATCAAGTGATTCCAAAATCCCATCAGCATGGAGTTTCTTCATGCGCTTTAAACCAATATGACCTAAACGGCAGTGCCACAAATAAGTTGCACTATCATTATTAACTTTGCATCTTTTGGTTTCAATATTATGAATATGTGTATCACTACGATCGAGATCCAATGAACCATTTTCATTGGGTGTGTAATCATATAAGTTTTTATTCATGTAAATAGAACAATAGTTTATTCTCTTACTTAAATGAATAACCGTATTGCAATAAACATGATCAAATCATATTCATGCTCAACGCAAACACCAAATAACATTTATTTAGGTTCAACACTAATCCCGAAAGTATAGGGAGTGTGCGATGATGATCATATCAATCTTGAAACTACTTTCAACACACATCGTCACTTCACCCTTAACTAGTTTCTGTTTATTCTGCAACTCCCGTTTCGAGTTACTACTCTTAGCAACTGAACCAGTACCAAGTACCGAGGGGTTGCTATAAACACTAGTAAAGTACACATCAATAACATGTATATCAAATATACCTTTGTTCACTTTTCCATCCTTCTTATCCGCCAAATACTTGGGGTAGTTCTGCTTCCAGTGACCAGTCCCTTTGCAGTAGAAACACTTAGTCTCAGGCTTAGGTCCAGACTTGGGCTTCTTCACTTGAGCAGCAACTTGCTTGCCGTTCTTCTTGAAGTTCCCTTCTATCCCTTTGCCCTTTTCTTGAAACTAGTGGTCTTGTTAACCATCAACACTTGATGTTCTTTCTTGATTTCTACCTTCATTGATTTCATCATCATGAAAAACTCGGGAATCATTTTCATCATCCCTTGCATACTATAGTTCATCACGAAGTTCTACTAACTTGGTGATGGTGACTAGAGAATTCTGTCAATCACTATCTTATCTGGAAGATTAACTCCCACTTGATTCAAGCGATTGTAGTACCCAGACAATCTGAGCACATGCTCACTAGTTGAGCGATTCTCCTCCATCTTTTAGCTATAGAACTTGTTGGAGACTTCATATCTCTCAACTCGGGTATTTGCTTGAAATATTAACTTCAACTCCTGGAACATCTCATATGGTCCATGACGTTCAAAACGTCTTTGAAGTCCCGATTCTAAGCCGTTAAGCATGGTGCACTTAAACTATCAAGTAGTCATCATATTGAGCTAGCCAAACGTTTATAACGTCTACATCTGCTCCTGCAATAGGTCTGTCACCTAGCGGTGCATCCAGGACATAATTCTTCTGTGCAGCAATGAGGATAAACCTCAGATCGCGGATCCAATCCGCATCATTGCTACTAACATTTTTCAACACAATTTTCTCTAGGAACATATCAAAATAAACATATGAAAGCAACAACGCAAGCTATTGATCTTACAACATAATTTGCAAAATACTACCAGGACTAAGTTCATGATAAATTTAAGTTCAATTAATCATATTACTTAAGAACTCCCACTTAGACAGACATCTCTTTAGTCATCTAAGTGATCACGTGATCCAAATCAACTAAACCATAACCGATCATCACATGAGATGGAGTAGTTTTCAATGGTGAACATCACTATGTTGATCATATCTAATATATGATTCATGCTCGACCTTTCGGTCTCCGTGCTCTGAGGCCATATCTGCATATGCTAGGCTCGTCAAGTTTAACCTGAGTATTCCGCGTGTGCAAAACTGGCTTGCACCCGTTGTAGATGGACGTACAGCTTATCACACCCGATCATCACGTGGTGTCTGGGCACGACGAACTTTGGCAACCGTGCATACTCAGGGAGAACACTTCTTGATAATTAGTGAGAGATCATCTTAAAATGCTACCGTCAATCAAAGCAAGAATAAGATGTATAATAGATAAACATCATATGCAATCAAAATATGTGACATGATATGGCCATGATCATCTTGCGCCATTGATCTCCATCTCCAAAGTACTGTCATGATCTCTATCGTCACCGGCACGACACCATGATCTTCATCATCTTGATCTATATCAATGTGTCATCACATGGTTGTCTCACCAACTATTGCTCTTGCAACTATTGCTATCATATAGCGATAAAGTAAAGCAATTATTTGGCACTTGCATCTTATGCAACAAAGAGACATCCATAGGACTTCTGCCAGTTGCCGATAACTTCAACAAAACATGATCATCTCATACAACAACTTATATCTTATCACGTGTTGACCATATCACATCACAACATGCCCTGCAAAAACAAGTTAGACGTCCTCTACTTTGTTGTTGCAAGTTTTACGTGGCTGCTACGGGCTGAGCAAGAACCGTTCTTACCTACGCATCAAAACCACAACGATAGTTTGTCAAGTTGGTGCTGTTTTAACCTTCGCAAGGACCGGGCGTAGCCACACTCGGTTCAACTAAAGTTGGAGAAACTGACACCCGCTAGTCACCTGTGTGCATAGCACGGCGGTAAAAACCAGTCTCGCGTAAGCGTACGCGTAATGTCGGTCCGGGCCGCTTCATCCAACAATACCGCCGAACCAAAATATGACATGCTGGTAAGCAGTATGACTTATATCGCCCACAACTCACTTGTGTTCTACTCGTGCATATAACATCAACGCATAAAACCTAGGCTCGGATGCCACTGTTGGGGAACGTAGTAATTTCAAAAAATTTCCTACGCACACGCAAGATCATGGTGATGGCATAGCAACGAGAGGGGAGAGTGTTGTCCACGTACCCTCGTAGACCGTAAGCGGAAGCGTTATCATAATGCGGTTGATGTAGTCGTACGTCTTCACGGCCCAACCGATCAAGCACCGAAACTACGGCACCTCCGAGTTCTAGCACACGTTCAGCTCGATGACATCCCTCGAACTCCGATCCAGCCGAGTGTCGAGGGAGAGTTCCGTTAGCACGACGGCGTGGTGACGATCTTGATGTTCTACCGTCGCAGGGCTTCGCCTAAGCACCGCTACGATATTATCGAGGTGGACTATGGTGGAGGGGGGCACCGCACACGGCTAAGAGATCCAAGGGATCAATTGTTGTGTCTTTGGTGCTAGCCCTGCCCCTCTATTTATATGTTGAGCCCCGGGGTCGAAACTTGGAGCAAAAGCCTCCTCAAAGTCGGTTTTGCCCGAAAGGCAAGAGTCCCACTCGGACTCCAGGACCAAACGCCACAATCCTTGGCGTCTGGCCCAGACGCCATGGGCCTCGGCGTTTGGCCCAGGGCCAGACGCCAGGGTCTCCGGCGTTTGGCCCCCTGGCCTCCGCAAAACTCCTTTTGCACCGACCTAAAGCCTCATGGGCTTGACCGCTTGGCCTAACCATATCATCCAATATATGAATCTTTACGTCTCGACCATTTCGAGACTCCCCGTCATGTCCCCGATCTCATCCGGGACTCCGAACTCCTTCGGTACATCAAAACATGTAAACTCATAATATAACTGTCATCGAAACAATTATATTATGAGTTATGTGTTTTGATGTACTGAAGGTAGTTCGGAGTCCCGGATGAGATCGGGGACATGACGAGGAGTCTCGAAATGGTTGAGACGTAAAGATCGATATATTGGACGACTATATTCGGACATCGGAAAGGTTCCGAGTGATTCAGGTATTTTTCGGAGTACCGGAGAGTTACGAGAATTCGTATTGGGCCTTAATGGGCCATACGGGAAAGGAGAGAAAGGCCTCAAAGGGTGGCCGCACCCCTCCCCATGGACTGGTCCGAATTGGACTAGGGAGGGGGCGCCCCTTTCCTTCCTTCTCCTTTTTCCTTCCCTTCTCCTACTCCTACAAGGAAAGGAGGAGTCCTACTCCCGGTGGGAATAGGACTCCCCCCTTGGCGCACCTTCTCCTTGGCCAGCCGCGTCCCCCTTGCTCCTTTATATACGGGGGCAGGGGGCACCTCTAAACACAACAATTGACCTCTTGATCTCTTAGCCGTGTGCGGTGCCCCCCTCCACCATATTCCACCTCGGTAATATCGTAGCGGTGCTTAGGCAAAGCCCTGCGTCGGTAGCATCATCAACACCGTCATCACGCCGTTGTGCTGACGGAACTCTCCCGCAAAGCTCTGTTGGATCAGAGTTCGTGGGACATCATCGAGCTGAACGTGTGCTGAACTCGGAGGTGTCGTACGTTCGGTACTTGATCGGTCGGATCGTGAAGACGTACGAATACATCAACCGCGTTGTGCTAACGCTTCCGCTTTCGGTCTACGAGGGTACGTGGACAACACTCTCCCCTCTCGTTGTTATGCATCAACATGATCTTGTGTGTGCGTAGGATTTTTTTTGAAATTACTATCTTCCTCATCACATTTCATCTCGTGGCCATATAATCCACCAAATCACGCCACCTTCTCTATCCTCACACACCTAATCTTCTCCCCATCTCTCCTGAAGAGCAAATCTTGAGATATAGATTGGGATCACAGGCCGTTATATTTTTTAATTCAAAACTGAGTTGCAAATTATCAGAAACGTCCAAAACACATGGTGTGTAGATATTAGAGTGACTCATGCGCTAAATTAGTTTATAATTTTATTTATGATATATGGTCTGGTTAGTACAAAGAAGTGGGGAGCTAGAATAACAAATAAACTTTTGAAAAAGTTCTCGAGTTTAATATTTTGCGTAGCTTCCAAATGAATTGGGATTTTGATAAAATATGGATTTGGAGATGAACTTAATTCATTAGAATTGGAGGTTACCTTTTTGGATTTATTTATGAGTGCAAAATTATCATTATGTTTATAAAGGGATCATGTGTACTCGAGCACACTTGATGGTTAAAGTAATCACTAAAATTTGAATTTCTGATCAACTTTTACACCAATTGCCAAATTAGGTCAAATTTAAAAAATTAATTGGGAAAGTTCTTTTAGGTACATCCATTATTTATTCAACTGAGCTTTGTTCCACACACTTGAGACTGATAACTATGAGCCCCATTAACTTTCCATACTTGACAAATTTGTCTGTTGGCTTTAGCTAAACTGTAATGTAGGATTGTGTGCTGATAGCTTCTTACATATTGCAGCACAGATATCACAAAAAATAGTGAAAGTATATGTTAGAAAATAGAAATAAAATATCGAAAAGGTGTGGCTTGACCTGGGTGAACAATAAATAAAAAAACAAACATGAACATAAAAATATAACACGCAACAACCATCTTTATGGAATTCTACTAAAAATATGGGATTTGAAAACAAGATTTTTTTTAAGAAAAACAATCGTTAGTATGCTTGAAAAACTAGAGAATTCGAGTAAACTCTGGAATACTTTTTAAACATTCATATAACCCCACATACTTTTTCTTTCGCTAATGTTTCTAAACTAATTTTGATCTTTTCTTTAATTACTATGTCTTTGCATAATGTTTCTAAATTATTATATTTGACTTGTAAATATTCTTAATTTTTAAATAATTTTCATGGCATTACAATATTTTTCTCAAATATTTTAGATTTTATATATCCAGTATGCTTTTGTTTTCAAAGTAATCACTACTTTCGAAGGAAACTTAATATAATTCCACTACTCCTAAATTTTGTAGCATTTCCTATTACTTCTTTTTGTGTTACATTGGTTGTCATTTCTACAAGAAAATAGTGTTGTGTGAACAACAAGACTACTTTCACCCTAGAAAAACAGACTGCTTGTCGTGAGGTAAAATTTGACGGTAAGAAGGGTGTACAATGGAACTTGATCTATCCAAGCACAGATGGGTGACACAAGAGATTATAGAGGTTCAGGCACCTCAGCGGTGGAGGAAATAGTCCTAACCCTGTGCGTGCTCTTACGAGCGGTGGAGGAAATAGTCCTAACCCTGTGCGTGCTCTTGCGAGCGGTGGAGGAAATAGTCATAATCCTATGCGTGCTCTTGCATTTAGTTGTGTATAGGGTTTACAAAGAATGTGATTGAGTTCACAAGAAAAAGTAGAAGCTCCCCCGGACCTGGTGTCCTAGCCATGGCTTATATAGAGTAGTCCAAGAACCGGAGTTACAACGGCTGGTCTTAAATCTACAAGTAATGGCTCATTGATTGTTGGTTGTTTCTTTTCATCATGGTGTAATGGCTATGCTTAATGTGTCATAAGAGGTATCAGTAACGCTTGGAGCAATGGATGAGCAATTAACAAGGCACGCTGCGTTTGAATGACATGTTATTTTAATAATATTGATGTTGTGCCACAAGTCTTGGTCTTCCAAAATAGGAGACGACTATGGACAGACATACCAGGTAAATGGAGTGTCAGTGATTTCCTTGGTTGAATTTTAGTTTTTTTTAGGTGTAACTAGGGTTTTATTGATCAACCAAAACTGACGGGATACAAATAATATCTGGTGTGTTCCCTAGCCACACATGTCAACCGATAGGGAGTGTCGAGGCTGCTTTTGTCAAAGCATGAGCCTCGCAATTCGACTCCCTATTTTCAAAACAAAAGCTAACTTTAACAAAGTCTACAGATCTAACTTTAATCTCTTCGATGATACAAGCATAAGAAGATGATTGCGCAGCGTCATTGATGTCTGAGACGACTTGCATGCAGTCCGATGCTCTGATCACATGTGATAGATGAAGATCTTGAGCGAGGGCAAGTGCCTCATTGCATGCTTGGGCCTCCAGGTTTGTAGCGCCAACTAGGCCTTCGAAAACCGATGCGCCAATGTAGTTTCCTTCTTTGTCCCTGCAAATAACAGCACACGCTCCCGTCCGTCCCGACCTAGAGACAGCGCCATCCACATTTATCTTTGCCGCATCTTCGCCAAGAGGGATCCACTTCCGGCCCCTGGGCTTTGCCTCGCCAACATGCACTATGGGAATGTGTTTCGCTGCTATTTCAAGGTCCTGCAGATACCTGTTAATGAAGCACATGGTAGACAAAGGGCTCTGGAATTCATTATCATGGATTGCTCTTCTACGTGCCCACCATATTGCCCACATGGTGATTAGAGCTCTAGCGAGGTCTTGCTGATCCAGAGTTTCAAATATCCAGAATAGCCACAGACGCGCATCATCACTCTTGTTGGAAATCAAATGTGCCAAAATTTCCTCATCGCCTAGAGCCCAGACGCACCATGCCATCCTGCACTCAAACAAAGAATGCCGCCATGAGTCATACTCCGCATCACATAAACCACACACAGGTGAAGTGGCCATGTTACGCTCGTGGCGGACTGATCCAGTGGATAATGACATTTGTGCTAATCTCCACACAAAGACCTTGACCTTGGACGGAACTTTCACTTTCCACAATTGAGACCATGATCTGCTCTCAGCTTCAATGTTCGAGTGGCTCGGACTGTGCTCTAGCCAGTCCTCTCGCTGGTGTTTGATTCCACTTATCATCCTATAGGCAGATTTGACTGTGAATATTCCCCGACTCTCATAGTGCCATGACCAGAAGTCAGGTTGTACACGTGTGCTTAAAGGGATGTTCAAGATAACATCCACATCCGGCTGGATGAAGTTCTCGGTCAGTACTTGTACGTTCCATGATATGGATGTTGCATCAATGAGTTCTGACACTAACTGCGGCGGGGCGGGAGAAATAGAACATATAGGTCTCAATTTGAAATCACGCGGCAGCCAGTTATCTTCCCATATGTAAGTTTCAGTCCCCGACCCGATCCTCTTAATGAGGCCCAAAGCAAGCACATCTCTCCCCTCCATCAGCGAGCCCCATACTTGGGAAGGCCGGGTGCCAAGGCTTGCACCCAATATGTTGCTCTGAGGGTAGTAACGAGCAGGCAAAACACGCGCACTCAAAGACTCCGGGTCCTGAAGTAAACGCCAGACTTGACGAGCAAGCAAAGCAAGATTGAAAAGCTCTATATCCCTGAATCCGATGCCTTCCATATGCTTTGGTTTACACATAGTCTTCCAGGAAACCCAAGCCGGTTTTCTTTGGCCACGCTTACTCCCCCACCAAAACTTCCTGATAAGGCTGTTAATATGTTCAGTTAGGCCGCGATAAAGTTTGAAGCATGACATGGAATATGTCGGAATAGATTGTGCAACCGATTTGATCAAGACTTCTTTACCTCCTGCTGATAAACATTTCTCCATCCATCCTTGGATGTGTTTCCAAATTCTATCCTTTAAATACTTAAAGCTTCCTTCCATGTTCTTCCCTACATCTGTGGGCAGGCCCAAATACTTCTCTGACAGGGATTCGTTTTGAACATCCAGTGCATTCTTTATCTCGTTCTGTGTTACCTCTGGAACCCCCTTGCTGAAGTATATAGCGGACTTGTCTGTGTTTACTCGTTGGCCCGACGCATTGCAGTACATCCTCAAAATGTTCTGCTAGTTGCATTCTCCATGTTTGCTTCAAAGAACAGTAGACTATTGTCTGCAAAGAGCAAGTGATTAACTTGCGGGGCTGTTTCTGCAACAGCTAGACCCCTTATGCCACCTCCGTGATGTTTTAATAAAGATGAGAGACCCTCGGTTGCAAGTAAAAATAAGTACGGGGAGATAGGGTCCCCTTGTCTCATACCCCTTGATGGCCTGAACTCATTCAAACTACCACCATTAAAAAGAACTGAGAAAGTGACTGAAGAAACACATCTCATGATAGTCTCTGTGAATCGTGGACTAATGCCCAATCTCAACATAACAGCCTTCAGATAAGGCCATTCCAGGCGATCATATGCTTTCATCATATCTAACTTCAGCGCAACAAACCGATTGTTCTTTACTCTCCTCGTTTTCATATAATGCAAGCACTCATAAGCTGTCAAAAAATTATCCGTGATAAGACGTCCAGGCACAAAGGCCGACTACTCCTCAGAAATTACCTCAGGAAGGATGATCTTCAACCTGTTAGCTAAGACCTTTGACGCAATCTTATAGACCAAGTTACAAAGGATTATAGGCCGAAACTATCCTAGAATTTTTGGACTTGTGATCTTGGGAATAAGAACGATGAATGTGCGATTGATATCCTCCGGAGAATCATCTTCCTCGAGCAATCTAATAATCATGCCAGTAACCTCTTCACCACAGAGGTCCCACTGTCTCTGAAAAGATGTGCAGGAAATCCATCGGGGCCCGGTGCTTTAGTTGGAAACATTTGAAAGAGAGCAACTTTGACCTCTTCTTTTGTATATGGTGCATTAAGCTTTGCATTCATACTTCTATAACCTCTAACAGGGATGTGGGACAGAACCTCCTCCATCCCAATACATCCTTCAGACTTGTACAGTTTCTCATAGAACTCATTAGCCATACCGGCCATCTCTTCAGTATCAAAAGTAAGTGTCCCATCCGGCCTCTCAAGCTGAGTTATATTGTTTTTGCCCTTCTAGCACTCGCCTTCTTCTGAAAATACTGCGTGTTACTGTCTCCTGCGGACAGCCAGTCTATACGCGACCGTTATCTCATCATTATCTCCTCCCTGTACGAAATCTCAATAATCTTGTCCAAAACCCTCTTCTCCTCCTCGCCCGGCCCAACACGGGCCGGATCGGCTCTCAGAACTGCTAGCTGGTGCCACAGCTTCCTTAGCTCTTCCCGGACTGACCCAAAGGTTGCTCGGCTCCAATGTTTAAGCGATGCTCCAACCGATGTCAACTTATCAGCTAGCTCTGTTATACTTGTAGCTGGTTGGTTCTTTTCCCATTCATACTTAAGTGTAGCCCCAAACCTATCATCCGTCTCCCAGCAACATTCATATCTGAATGGTTTCCTCAACGCAATCCTCAGATTGTTTGCTTCCAACTCGTTCAGTAGTAATATGGGGTTGTGATCCGATTTTGCTGCTGTGAGATGCTCCAATGAAGCAAAGGGAAACATAGCTGACCAGGTAGCACTTGCCAAAGCTCGGTCAAGCCGTACCCTGCTGAATTCACCTCCCATGACTCTCTTCTCAAAAGTCCAATCCAGCCCTTTGTATCCAAGATCAGCCAGTTCACAAACATCGACCGCTTCTCTAAACCCTTCCATCTGTGCACTGTCTCTCTCATTAGGCCCCATCTGCTCCTCTTGCCTAAGTATCTCGTTGAAGTCCCCAATGCACAACCATTGCATGGTACTTTCTCCATGCAAGAACTTCATAGTGTCCCACGTCTTGTACCTCAAGCTCCTGTTTACTGCACCATAGAAACATGACAATCTCCATGGGTCTTTGCCCGGCTCTTTCACAACCGAATCAATATGATGTTGTGAATAGGTTTTTATTTCAAGTTCCACACTATTCTTCCAAAAAATGCATAAGCCTCCACTTCTGCCCGCACTATCTACTCCAAAACGACCAGTAAATCCTAAGCTACCCGCCAAGCCTTCCACCCTATACTTCGCTATCTGCGTTTCCACAATGCAAAGCACCATCGGCGCACACGCCTCCACTAGATCGCGGAGCTCTCTGACTGTTGCTGGGTCGCCAATCCCGCGAGAGTTCCAACATAGGGTTCTCATTGGGCTCGGCGGCCCTCCTCGGAGGAGGCCACCTGATCATGCATATCCACTTCATTACCATTCAAAACACCATCCTGCCTCCTCCTCTTCACTATAGGAACCTTCCCCGGGGTGTTATTTACCCCTGTTACGGTCTCATGTTCATTGTTTTCCAGCATTAAAACTGTTCCAGCGACCCTTCCTTCTAGATTCGTAAGCACTTGGCCTCGAATATTGACTGATCCATCAGCTAAGACCAGCCTTTTACGCACATTCATGTTATCAGTTGCTCTCACATCTTGTTGGGAATAGTCCCCATTATTGTACTGCATTTCATCTACCTCCCCCTCCCTACTTTCTCCGTCACGACCTCCCCTCCCTTGTCTACCTCCTCTACCTCCTCTTCCTCCCTGCCTACCTCCTCTACCACGTCTCTCCATGTTCACCCTTCCTCCTGACTCATACGTTTGCTGCTCTGATCCCCACAGAAGCCATTCTCCCCACTCGCAGGTACGAGGATCGTGAATTCCGTCCCCGCATTCTCAACGGTGTGCCCCATCAAGCCACAGAAATAATAGAAGTCCGGCAGCCTGTCATAGTATACATGATATTTCTTCTTCACCCTGAGGGTTATCGGCACAAACCTAACCAGAGGTGTATTCACATCCACAAAAACCCTAATTCCCAAAGCACTTGCTGGATTAATCTTTCCTTCGTTGACAATAGTCGTAAAAGGTGGTTCTCCAACCTTTGCAGCAACTTTCTCTGCAAGCTCTTTCTTGGTTGTCAGTCCATCCGACGACCCCTTGACTCTCGCCCACAAAGGCACTTTATTCAGTTTGTACTCCAAAACATCTATGAATCCATCATACTCCTGAATAATCACTGGAGCAAAACGGAAGATCCATGGGCCCCCATCCATGATCTGTTTCCAGTCCCCCAGGCAATGACACTGGAACAAGAAAAGATTCGGACCTTTTACATTGAAAGTGACGCCTTGAGCCGCCGCCCACGCGTTCCTCATCTGCTTCAGCAAGGCTGCATGGCTGAAAGGCTTAGTTATGTACACCCGGAACAACCCTAGCCATCGTACCCCGCCAATCAGCTCATCCACTTCTCCGGACAGATCTAGATCATCTTCCTCCTCTCCATGGAGTGTCATCCCCGCAAATTTGTCTTCCAGATTCGGCGCCGGTCCATAATAGTCCCACTCATCCTCGTCTCCTTCATCCACCCCTGTCTCCCTGCTCCTACTGCCTACTCCCTCCTCCACCTTCTTCGATCCTTCCTCCATACTCTCCCCACTAGCCTGATCTTTATCCACTAGTTCATCTCTCATCGTCACCTTCTCGCTTCCTTCTCCGCCCCCGGTCACCGGTGGTGGTCAACTTGCCATGCAAGCGTGCCGTCAAAGACAGGCCCTCCTGGTGACTCCCTGCCGGCGAGAAATCCGGCCGGCGAGGAGGTTTTACGTAGACTCCATGCGTAGCCGCCGGAGGAAAAGTGGAACCCTAGATCGCTTCTAGTGAATCATCCATGTGTAACGCCTCCTTAATTGCTCCCGGCAGCTAGTCTGATGGGCAAACCAACTGATGAAGATCCCTTGACTGGTGTCCACTCCGACTGGGCCGCCACCACCTGTTGCTCGTGTTTATCTAGTCCTTTGCGTTCATGGGCCTGGGCCTGCATGAACCTCTTAGCTGGGCCTTATGTCGCTGTGGGCCTATCCGGTGTGGTTCCCTCATCACCCGGTGTTAAAATTAAGGGTAATACTTATCTTGTATATACTGGCATTTATGGTTTAAAAATAAACTTGTTTGATAGAATGGTCAGTCTCCATATTTTCGGTTTAATTTTGGTAAATTAATTTACATAAATGGTCATTTCTACTCATTTCCTAAGAAACGCCATCGATCGTACTGAAAATCTTGTATGATGAAGTACTTACTTTCACAAGTCTAAATGTTAGTCAAGATTAAACACTCAGTTTAGCTAGTTAACAAAATAATTCACGAACTCACTTTTTCCCGTGATGACCAACGACTCGAGTGGAATGAACCACAGCTTCAAAAATAAAATAAAAAAATAAAGAGGAATCAACCAGATGCACGCGCGTATGCGCACATGAAAAAGGTTTCGCCGTTAGCGAAGGAATCTCCACTGTACACGTCCAAGTATACGTCCAACTGGCTCTTGTTCCATGTGACATTGACCACGTGGGCTTGCACGTACCACACGTCTTGAATTGTGTAC